>NC_056747.1:1289664965-1289874965 GCF_019279795.1 Protopterus annectens
TCAGTGCCAACTTCACCCCCCTCACCCCCTAAATGGCCCATCTCAATACTGGAAGATTGCCAAATTCCAGTAATAACGGCCACACAGATAAAAAACGCACTCGCCAAAGCTAAGAATACAGCATCCATGGGACCAGATGACATCCCGGGCTGTGTACTACATGAACTACAAAATGAACTGGCACCTCACCTAAGTGTCATGTTTAATCATACCCTCACCTCAGGCTTCGTGCCCACTGAGTGGCGCGCAGCTACAGTTATCCCACTCCACAAGGGGGAATCCACCTTGGATCCCAGGAACTACCGCCCCATCAGTCTGACGAACCTGATCTGCAAGGCCATGGAACGTATTATCATGGAACTTATAAACAAAGACATTGGCAACCTTAAAACACTGGACCCCACCCAGTTTGGGATTGTGAAGGGCCGTTCTTGTCTCCTGAACCTTATTGACTTCTTCGAATCAGTCTCCAGAGCCGTGGACGAGGGTAAGGCAGTCCACACAGCCCATCTGGACCTCACCAAGGCCTTTGTCACCATCCCCCACTCTGGAATCATAGATAAACTTACTAAGCTGGGCATTAATCCCTACGTCACTCGATGGGTTGCCAATTGGCTTACTGACAAAACCCACACTGTAAAAGTAGCTGACTCCAAATCCAGCTCCAGACAAGTGACAAGTGGAATACCTCAGGGTTGAGTCCTGGGACCTCTCGTTTGGCATCTACTTCTCTGAAGTACAGGCCAACACTAAGGGACTCTGGTTAACAAAGTTCGCAGATTACTGCAAACTGGGAGCCATTATTGAATCCCCAAATGATGTGGATACTCTACAAAAGGGCCTTAGAGAAACAGATGCTTGGTACCAGAGCCATGGGCTCAAGCTCAGTGCCGAGAAATGTATAGTTATCCCCTTTGGGAAAAAACATGTACCCGTGAATTATCACATAGGTGGCAGTACATTAAAACTGAAAATGTGATAAGAGACTTATGGACACAGGTGGACAGTGGTCTCACCTTCAATAACCACATTGCCACAACAGTCAGGAAATCCTTCTATGTGGCAAACCTCATCACTAAGGGCTTTTCATCCAGAAAAAAGGAGGTCATTGTCCCACTGTACTCATCCCTCATTAGACCTATTATAGAATACAATGCCCCATTTGGTATGTACGTCTCAAGACATCTGCAACAACTGGAAAGGTCGCAGAAATACCTCACTAAAAGAATCACAGGCCTAAAGCAGATGCCCTATGCTGACTGCCTTAAAAAACTCCAGCTATACTCTGTCGCATATCGTCTACTCAGAGACTATCTCTGCTTAACATACAAGGCCATGTCAAACCCAGAGCTGTTGGACATGCTACACTTAAAGAAATCCCAATCCCTCAGAGCCACATGCTCCAGGGATCTAAATCTTGTCGTCACAATAAACAAAACATGCTGGAGGGATAGGTTCCTGACCCAGAGACTCCCCAGACTCTGGAATAGACTGCCCATACATGTCAAGCAGAGCGCCTCTTTGGCCCTCTTCAAAAGGAACCTTGATGACTGGATGGGAGAAAGGAAATTCAACCCAGGGATCACGTCAGTTGTCCTGCTAGACAGGGGTCCAGGGAAGTAAATAGTGTGGGAAGAAATAGCCAGGGAATTGTTATGTAGGTATTCAATATACGGCACTAAAACTACCGATGTAAGGAGAGGATAATGAAACGAGACAAGATGTGAAAACATCACAGCTCTTCAGGATAGCCTAATTGGGTGTGTACTTAACACACATGATTCCTGTTATCCTGCAGCATGGGTACATACATAATACACACGATTCCTGTTATCCTGCAGTGTGGGTACATACATAATACACACGATTCCTGTTATCCTGCAGCATGGGTACATACATAATACACACGATTCCGGTTATTCTGCAGCATGGGTACATACATAATACACACGATTCCTGTTATCCTGCAGTGTGGGTACATACATAATACACACGATTCCGGTTATTCTGCAGCGTGGGTACATACATAATACACACGATTCCTGTTATCGTGCAGTGTGGGTACATACATAATATACACAATTCCGGTTATTCTGCAGCATGGGTACATACATAATACACACGATTCCTGTTATCCTGCAGTGTGGGTACATACATAATATACACAATTCCGGTTATTCTGCAGCATGGGTAGATACATAATACACACGATTCCTGTTATCCTGCAGCATGGGTACATACATAATGCACACGATTCCGGTTATTCTGCAGCATGGGTAGATACATAATACACACGATTCCTGTTATCCTGCAGCATGGGTACATACATAATACACACAATTCCTGTTATCCTGCAGTGTGGGTACATAAGTAATACACACGATTCCGGTTATTCTGCAGCATGGGTACATACATAATACACACGATTCCTGTTATCCTGCAGTGTGGGTACATACATAATACACACGATTCCTGTTATCCTGCAGTGTGGGTACATACATAATACACACGATTCCGGTTATTCTGCAGCGTGGGTACATACATAATACACACGATTCCTGTTATCCTGCAGTGTGGGTACATACATAATACACACGATTCCGGTTATTCTGCAGCGTGGGTACATACATAATACACACAATTCCTGTTATCCTGCAGTGTGGGTACATACATAATACACACGATTCCTGTTATCCTGCAGTGTGGGTACATAAGTAATACACACGATTCCGGTTATTCTGCAGCATGGGTACATACATAATACACACGATTCCTGTTATCCTGCAGTGTGGGTACATACATAATACACACGATTCTGGTTATTCTGCAGCGTGGGTACATACATAATACACACGATTCCTGTTATCCTGCAGTGTGGGTACATAAGTAATACACACGATTCCGGTTATTCTGCAGCATGGGTACATACATAATACACACGATTCCTGTTATCCTGCAGCATGGGTACACATGTAATACACATGATTCTTGTTAATCTACAGCACAGGTATGTACGTAATACACAGCAGTCCTGTTATCCTGCAGCATGGGTACATTATGGAATACACACGATTATTGTTATCCCACAGCGTGGGTATATATGTAATACAAACAATTCCTGTTATCCTGCAGTGTGGGTACATACGTAATACACACGATTGTTGTTATCCTACAGTGTGGAGGAAGTGTGGAAATGACTTATGTTTATCCAGCATAAAGCTTACTGTGGTGCAGCTTTCACACTGTTAACCTGTGTTTTTGTAACAAAAATTATTCCAAAATTAGCACCATTCATCAACCTGCTGGAAACGGCATTTGGTAAAGAGATTATGGCTGAAGAAGCACTATGGCTCATTTCAAAACCTTGCAAAGAATTACTACATAGGATGTACACGTGGAAATAACCTTGCATTGGCACTTTCAGAAAACTGTGACAAAACTGGGTAGGAGAGACTGAACAAAACCTAAAATACAGAAATTTGTGGAGTTTGTAGTGACAGGGAAGATGAAAGGTTCCCTTTACGAAGCGACGCTTGACAAACAAAATGGGTGCATTCATTACACAACTCAGATATGCAGCTAGGAAAGAATCAAATGCTCGGAGGAATTTGCAATATAAAAAATGAATATATGGCCCGAGAACCCAGCAAGAGAAAAAGTATCTTTGCATACCGAGTTACTTCTACCACTTCACTTTACTTCATTTTATTTTAGAATGCAAACATTTTGCACTTGGCTAATATGGAAGGCCTCTGGATGACAAAGCTTGCAGACAACTGCAAACTGGGGGCAAATACGGAATCCCCCAGTGATACAGATATCCTTCAGAAAGGTCTAGATCAGACAAAATATTGGTGCCAGAACAATAGCCTAAAACTAAATGTAAAATAATGCATGATCATACCCTTTGAGAAGTCAAATACCCATGCAAATAACAACTCAACAGTACAACCCTTAGAGTAGACTCCGAGGTGAGAGATCTAGGTACAAAGACAGATAGTAGTCTGAACTTTGTCCACCATGTGTCCATGTGGTGAGGAAGTCCTTCTATGTGGCACAACTTATAAGTAAAGGTACAGCATCCAGATCCAGGGATATTACAGTCTTGCTGCACTCAGCCCACGGTAAACCAGTAATTGAGTACAATGCTCCATTTGGCATGTAGCTGACCAGGCACTTACAGCAGCTAGAGTGACAGTGACCTCAGAGGCTCCTCACAAAGAAAATACTGGGTGTAAACAACATGTCCTACATGGACAGACTTAAAGACATATCTGTTTACTCTGTCTCCTACGGTCTATTAAGGGCTGACCTACAAGGCTGTCAAAAATCCAGCCCTGATATAGCTGCTACATATACATAAGTCAAACATGAGGGTCACCCAATCTAGGGATCTAAACTTAGAGTCTCAAAACAAAACATGCCGGAGAGAGAGGTGTGTGTCTCAAACATTGCCCCTTCTTTGGAAAAGGCTTCCTAGTCACGTTAATTAGAGTCCTTCCCCGGTCCTCTTCAAATGCACTTTGGATCAATGGATGTGGAATCGCAAATTCACACCTGGGGTAGTGCCTATGTCCCTTATGGACAGGAGCAATCTGTAAGATACTCAAGGTAGAGGCACAAACCCATGCCATCCTCTTTCCCCTAGGGGCCATATATTGGGTAAAATCGGGTTATACTGCTTAGGCTTATACGAGCTCTTAAGCTGTTAGTCTAGTAATCTCCTATGAACCTACAATCCAAATCTGAGGCAAGAGAAAACGGGATGGGAAACAGCTGTCTGTAACAAATGCGTAACAGATGAGTAGTACCACAGGGGACGTATTATAACAGATGAGTAGTACCACAGGGGACGTATTATAACAGATGAGTAGTACCACAGGGGACGTAATACTGTTTGTTTAATTTGCAGTACCACAGGGGACGTATTATAACAGATGAGTAGTACCACAGGGGACGTAATATTATTTATTTCATTTGTAGTACCACAGGGGACGTAATATTATTTATTTCATTTATTATTTATTGATATTTGATTACCGGAGAAGTCTGACTGGGTAGAAGGCCCTGGGAGAAAAGACTACGTGGAATCAGGCCAAGAGTTGTTTGCAGAGCAGATTCCTGGGCTTTGGGAATTCAATGGATATTAAACTGCCCTGATGGAATGGAAATTAAGTCTCCTGTGGGACTCTGCAGCCTGCTCACTGGTTTAGCCCGGACCTTGCAGTGGTACCTGTGGGACTCTGCAGCCTGCTCACTGGTTTAGCCCGGACCTTGCAGTGGTACCTGTGGGACTCTGCAGCCTGCTCACTGGTTTAGCCCGGACCTTGCAGTGGTACCTGTGGGACTCTGCAGCCTGGTCACTGATTTAGCCCGGACCGTGCAGTGGTACCTGTGGGACTCTGCAGCCTGCTCACTGGTTTAGCCCGGACTTTGCAGTGGTAAAAAATAGAGGCTGCAGCTGGGATCCTTGCATTGCTTCTTTTGCAGAGATGCTAACAGACGATAATGAACCTTTTTAACATGCATCTTAGACTCACTTCCCTGGGTGATGTCTTGTTTATGCAAAGTAATTAAGTTTAACTATTGGTAGCTACCTGCACAGCACCTGGCTACCTGCACAGCACGTGGCTGTACACATCATCTGAATGCCTGAAGAACAGAAACAGCTAATATCTCTTTCAAGTGGTTCCCCAATAAGATACTGAACAGAAAAGGTGGAATCCACAAAATACCAAAGCTAATTTACTTTCATCCTAATGGGCAGAAAATCAGTAAGTGGAATAATGACATTCTGCATGTGCACAATGTAATAAGAAAAAACTTAAAAGCAGGCAGGTTTCCTACAGCTCCACCTGAACTCTAGTGACTGGCAAAGTGGCGTGGACCTTTGGGAATGGGCCTAAAAGACAAAATACAGAAAGAAGCCTCTTTTTTTCAGTAGAAAGAAAAAGTACAGTTTTGTACCTACCATAAATGTAGATGTTCGAGGATCCACATTGCTGCAGTCCTAACTATTGGGGTAGTCCGCTGTCCAGTCGGGGTACATGTCGCATGACCGACGTCATATCCTCAGTCTTTTCTTGCCCCAGATGTCAGAAGTCCCTAAAAAAACAAGGCCTAAACCAAAAACTCCAAACATACCTGCACCAAAAATATGTACAATATATACAAAATTACCAGAGTATAACCTCACCTACACAACCACCCCTAAACACAGAGGGAAGGAAGGTAAATTGACTGCAGCAATGTGGATCCTCGAACATCTACATTTATGGTAGGTACAAAACTGTACTATGTTCTTCATTCCACATTGCTGCAGTCCTAACTATTGGGTAGAATCCCAAAGCAGAGGTAAGGGAGGCTGGCAAATCATAAGGAAGCAGGAGCTGACAACATGCCTTGCAAAATAGCTGTGGCAAAACCAGCCCTAGATTTAGAGTAGAGAGGAAGGTGATAATGCTTAGAGAAAGTATGCACTGAACTCCAAGTAGCTGCCTCCAAAATATCCTTAGTTGCCACCCCCCTTAGAAATGCTGTAGAAGTGGCAGTAGCCCTAGTGGAATGAGGCCTAATCCCAGCTGGAATCTCCTTGCCATGATGGGAATAACAAAATGCAATGCAAAACCCAATCCACTTAGAAATAGTTTGTTTTGACACAGGCTTGCCCTGAGAACGCAAAGCAAAAGAAACAAACAACTGCTGAGACTGCCTAAAATCTTTAGTCCTGCTTAAATAATAACGCAATTGCCTGTGCACATCTAAAGTGTGCAAAATCTTTTCCCCTTTATTTTGGGGATCTGCATAAAACGTAGGCAAATGAATAGTTTGGTTTAAAGCCACACTAGAAACCACCTTAGGCATAAAAGAAGGATTAGTACGTAATGATACCCTATCCTTATGAAAATCAAAAAGGCTCTAAGGGCCTGCAACTCAGAAACCCTTCTTGCAGAAGTAATGGCCAACAAAAAAGCAGTCTTCCATGACAAGTATTTCAATTCAGCAGTAGCCGCAGGCTCAAAAGGTTGTAGAGTAAGTTTCTCCAACACAAAATTGAGATCCCAAGCAGGAGTAGGAGCTCTTCGTGGGGTCTTATATTCTTTGCCCTCTTAGAAATTGTTTGAACAAAGGATGCGAAAACAATGGTGGGTCACAATCATAGTGAGCTGAAATTGCTGCAGCATGAATCTTAATGGAAGAGAAAGACAAACCTTTGTCCAATAACTCAGTAAGATATTGAAGAGCCACACTCAAATTAGGCTCAGAAATCTCCAAATTGTTTGCTGCACTCCAAAATAAAAATCTCTTCCATTTTTCTGCGTACACTTTCCTTGTACTAGGTCTTCTGGCTTCCATAATCACATTTAAAACTTGTTGAGGAAGTTGAGACCTGCTGTGTTTCAAAACAGAATATGCCAGGCTGTTAGATGAAGAGAGTGAAGCTTGACATTGAGCAGGTGACCGTCCCTCTGAGACAACAGGTGTGGAATCAAAGGTAAAGGCCATGGAGGCTTCCTTACCAGACTCCTCAGTAATGGGTACCAGTGTTGCCGAGGCCAATCTGGAGCTATTAAAATCATCCTTGGCTTGTCTTGTCTGACCTTTAGGAGCACCTTTGGAAGAAGAGGCAGAGGTGGAAAGGCATACACATGAAGATTTTTCCAACTGAAAGAAAGAGCATCCACTTTCCAGGCTGTGTGATGAAACCTCTTTGTGCAAAACTTTGGCAGCTGGTGGTTTAGTGGAGAAGCGAACAGATCTATGTCTGGAGTTCCCATGACACTGTCAATTTTCGGAATACATGAAGATCCAGTTTCCACTCGTGGGGATCCATGATTTGTCTGCTTAACACATCTGCTAAGGAGTTCTGTGCTCCCGGCAGAAACCTTGCCTGAAGAGTTAGTTGCAAGCTGAGCGCAGTCTCCCATAAAATCATTGCTTGCCTGCACAACGGTAAGAATGTGTTCCCCTTGTTTGTTGATGTACCACATGACAGTTGTGTTGTCTGTTAGAATCAACACCTGCCCTGGAAGAAGTAACTCCTTGAAAGCCATTAATGCAAACTGGACTGCTAACATCTCCTTCATGTTGATATGTAGATGCAGTAGTCTGGCAGGCCACTTGTCTTGTATCCACTTTCCATTTAGATGAGCACCCCAAGCAATGTCTGAGGCATCTGTCGTTAGAATCTGACTCGCCTCTGGCCGGGTCACAGAGAGTCCCTTGTTTAGGTGACATTCCTGAGCCCACCACAAAAATTCCTTTTGAATGCAAGGTATTATTTGAATGACAGTGTCCAAATCCTGGCAGTGCTGTGTCCATACATTTTTGAGATACCATTGCAGCTTCCTCATATGCAGTTTGGCATTGGGAAGCACCAGAATACAAGATGCCATGAACCCTAAGGCTTGAAGGACTGTCCTTGCAGTCAGCCCGGACTGAAGAGATAGTTGATGGAAGTAACTGGAAAGATTCTTTTGTTTGTCCGGGGTTAAAAAGGCCATCTGGGCCTGCTGTATTCAGTCTCACACCCAGAAAGCACATGTCTTGAAAGGGTACTAGACTGGACTTTATTTCGTTCACAGAATACCCTAGGCATCTTAGCACTGCTATCACAAATTCCAAATGCTGTAAAAGGTCTTCCTTTTCTTGAGCCAGAATCAGGCAGTCATCCAAGTAAGGATAGATTTGAATTCCTTTTAGCCTGAAGTAAGCTATCACTGGAGCCAGAACCTTTGTGAATACTCTGGGCGCAGTAGATAAGCCAAAGGGCAATGCAGAGAATTGATAATGAGAATTTCCAGCTCGAAACAGATACTTCCTGCAACTTAGTCTGATAGGCACATGAAGGTAAGCTTCCTTGAGATCTAAAGTTACCATCCAGTGATCTTTGCCCAGCAAAGGTAAAAGCTGTTGTAACGTCAACATTTTGAACTTGGGAATGTCCAGATAAGTGTTGAGGATAGATAAATCCAAAATTGGTCTCCACGTGTTCCCCTTCTTGGTACTAGGAACAGGCGAGAATAAAATCCTAGGCCCCTTTCTGGCACAGGAACTGGCTGAATGGCCCCTATTTGGAGCAACAGAGAAATTTGCTTGTGAGCCTCTTTTCTTTGTAGAGGAGGAATGTCTGGCATGCCTTTGAAAGGAGGCAAGGTATGGAAATAAAACCTGTAACCGTGGTGAATGATATCCAAAACCCACCTGTCTTGGGTAATTAAATCCCAATTTTCTTTGAAAAGAGCCAGCCTTCCTCCCAAAGGTGCTGCCAGGCGAGAATGTACTGGCAGCTGAAAAGGTAGGTCATTGGGTCTGTTTACGAAAGGACTGACCCCTGCCCTCACCAGAAGTCTGAGCAGGTGAACTCCCTGTTCTAGGCCTAAAAGAACCTTGAGCTCTGCCCCTACCACGTCTAGACCTACCCCTAGACTGGGAATCATAAGCAGGATATGTCCATCCCTTAGTAGGCCAATTTCTACTAAACCTCGGAGGCTGCACCTGCAAAAAATCCTTAACAGTTTGCATAGACTTAGCCTTGTCCTCCATTTTCTTTAAAACTGCTTCCACAGGCGAACCAAACAACACATCAGACTGCAAAGGAGCATCCAAAATCCTTGTTTTAACATGCTCAGCTAAATTCTGATCCCTCAACCAGGCGTGCCTACGAAGAACAGAACCAGTGGCAGCCACCCTCGAGGAGGCCTGCACAGCATCAAAACCACACTGCAAGGAATGCTTACCCACCTGTTCAGCCACATGAACTAAATCCTGCAACTCTTTACACTCAATACCTTCTGCCAAAGCATCCACCTTAGATTTCAATTGTGAAAGGAGATAATTCTGATATTTTAACATGTGAAACTGACAATTCAACGCCCTCATGGCTAAAGTGGAAGAAGTATACACTTTCTTTCCCCATCTATCCAAAGCCCTTGCCTCTTTATCAGGAGGAACAGGATTTTTAACAACAGAAGCCTTCACACCTTTAGGCCCCTGAGAGACAGTTTCCGGGTCTGCCCTAGGACTCTTAAAAGATACTTATGAGCTTCAGGCACCCTATAATACCTATCCGGTTTAACTGGGGCCGGAGGCAAAGAATCAGGATTCAGGGAAGCCTCTGCAAAACATCTTCCACCACATTGAGAACAGGAGGTATAGCTAAAGGCCTATGCTGGGGTAAAACAAGAATTCCCTAAGCCTCTTCCTGGAATCAGAGAAATCTTGACCTTCCCATTTAAAATGCTCCCTCATGGAATGCAGAGTCTCTGAAAATGAAAAATCCTCAGGAGGAGAAGCTGAAGGAGTAGAATCATCCACATCAGAATCAGAATAAGGAGGATACTCCTGCAAGTCTTCAGAAGACTCAGAAGCCTCGAACATTGCTCAAAACTCTCAAACTCAGGTTCCACCCTAGGCCTCTTATCAGGAGGGGGCATAGAACCTCTAATCATAGTAATCAAATCCTCCGCCATTTTAAGCATATGTTTCTTAGGCAAAGACCCTGAAACACTAGGAGAAACCCCCACTGAAGCTAAGCTTGGCCTGCCTCTCAAACAAGCCTTGGAAACAGAAGGGGAGGCTCTAACCACCTTAGGAAGAGAGGGAAGAACAGCCACCTGAGAAGCCCCTTCAGCCTGGCCTACTTCCTGAGAGGACACATCCTGTAACAGTAAAGTCTCTCCCTGAGACTCCAAAGAAACTCCTGGCAGAACCTCCGGCTCCACTGAGTTTCTAAAGAACCGACGTCCGGGACTGTCGGTTCTTCCACTCTAGGCTTTGCTGCTTTGTCCTTGCGCTTTTGGCGAGCCGGAGCATCCGATGGCATTTTATAATTACAACGCTTCCCAAAACTAACCTGGCACAGTCTAACCTTCTCTTAATAGTGCGTTTGTTAAATCTAGCACAAGAGCGGCATCCAACAACGTCGTGCTCAGGCCCTAAACAAGGTATACACAAAGTATGGTAATCCCTATGAGGTATCTGTTTCCCACAAGAAATACAGTTATTCACTTTTTCTGACATCCGTTAAATACTGAGGCAAGAAAAACAAAATATTCCAACGGGTACTTAGCCAACTTTGATTCGGTCTGAAACTCTGACTTCAGAAACTTTCAGAACGCCAACCTGCACTCGCAAAACTGCTTCTGCATCGGACCATGCGGCAAAAAAAGACTGAGGATATGACGTCGGTCATGCGCATTAGTACCCTGACGTACTGACGTCAGTCTAATGCGCCGTGACCGACGTCAGCCATATACTTTGGTATTCGGGCCGACTGGACAGCGGACTACCCCAATAGTTAGGACTGCAGCAATGTGGAATGAAGAACATCTTTAACAGTGACTACAAACAATCTTTAACTACATGCATACATCGCTACCTCTTAGAGCAAGAAATCTGGACAAAGTCTAAAACAATAGGGGGCCAAAGGCCTAAAACTAGGGACAGACTTTAAATACTGCTCTTCTAAAGTTAAAACATTGCTAGAATAACAGGATTTGCATTAGCATGCATGTTAGGAAGAACATGAAATTCGAAAATTAAATATATGTCATTATGTACTGACTTCAATAATCACTGATTTGCCAGAAAACCAAATTGTTTTTTTGAGGAATAGGTCAAAAATATGACGCAAAAATCTGGACATTATGCAAATACCTGTACAGCTGAGAGGTATGGCTGTATGCAAAAACAAACAGACTTTTTATTGTATTATTCCAGTAGGGGTAAAATAGATGCTGTCTGAAGTCCAAAACGGGCTTCCTAACAAACTGAAAAGGCCACAGTCAGGAAAAAGACCGTCCCTTAAACCAAGCCTCCACCCTTTAGTACTCAGGATACGGGGCTAGTGTTTAAATAAGTGGCTCTGTATATATACTAATAAAAGGTCAGAGAAGTGCTCAGTGTGTAACATTTCACAACCTGATTTTTTTCAATGCAGTTTCTTGGACTAACAAAATTAATAAACTGCTCACATCAGCTTGGTATTAGACAACTTAAGACTCGAAGATCCACACTTCCAGAATGATGACTTTTTTACCAAGCTAATCATATACTTCTGTATCAGAAAGGGCAGAGAGAAAGTAGAAGAGGCAACCATAAAAGGAGGAAGTCATGGTGATATACACAGGCAGACAGCAGTAACAAGAGAATCAACAGGGATGGAAGGAATTAGAGGTGACCATGCAAGGAGCTGAGGGGGCAGGGTGGAAAACTTAGCCAAATGGAAGAGGCAGAAGAGTGAGGGCAGCTACAACGGAGGGGTACAGTAAGTACGAGAAACTAATCACATTTGTGACAGGAAGGGAAGTAAGTAACCATCAAAGATAATGAGGAGGACTGGAGGTAGTGAAAGCAAAGAAGGAAAGTTTGCCTGCAGATGGGGTAAACGGCACGAGATAAGCAGGAGATGGCAACCACTGGGAAAAAAGTGACTGCAAACTCTATCATTCATGAGGTCAAGGGTCATGGTGATGGAAGGAGAAAACCTAAGCCTTTGTCACCAAACAGAAACCTAGGTCCTTCTTGTGGGGAAAAAAAAAGGAAAACAGCTGCTGAATACAAACTGAACAGTCTTCCTATACAACTGCGCTACATTCGTCTTACTGTTAACTGATGCCAGAACGCAAACTCCTGGGAAGATTCCCAAAGCTTAGACATTATGGTGGCTGAAGTGAGAGAAGAGCTGGACATCCTACGTATCCGGAAGACAGGACGGCAAGGGGATAGCAGCAAAGCCACTTGGCTTGGGATCCGAAGTCCATTACTCAGGAGAAGAGCAGACTAGAAGTGGTGCAGGAATTCTGGTGAGAGAGGCGCTTCAGAAAGCGGTAAGGGATGGCATCAGAATTAATGACAGACTCATGGCAATCAGACTCCATTGTAAGTCTAGGGCACTATTCACACACGCAGCCTACACCCCACTGCAGGGTGATAAGATGTGATAAGAGAAGAAAATAATGCATTCAGACAGCAGTTGTTGCAGGACCTACTAGATAAAGCAAGGCAACATGAGTTGGTGTTGATAATGGGTGACCTGAATGCACATACCAGGAGAGAGAGAACAGGATAGGAGGACTACCTGGGTCCAAATGGCTGAGGCAACAGGAATAAAGGAGGAGAAGCCATTCTAGACTTGTGTTGGGCACCATCAAGCCATTTACCAGACAGAAGGTTCAGCACAAGAGAGAGTCACAAGAGGACATAGAGAGTGGCCAACATGCAACTCAGGTAAACTTCCTCCTAGTATGGAAAGGACACTGGGGTAGAATTAGTGACTTCAAAGTCATTCCCAGTGAAACAGTCGGCCCACAGCATGAACCACCGTTTGCCACAATCAGCTGCAAGCAGTGGTCAGAATAGGCTCTAAGGTCAACAGAGACCAGGCTGAAGACCTTGAAACTTACTGGAGAGAAAGTATGACAGTTCAAGAAATTAGTCAGGACTCTAGCTTCCACAAAAGACAGTGAAATAGGAGGATTTGAAGAAAGGCAGCACCTTAAAACATCATGTGTAAAGACTACAGAACAGATCTGCAGCCAAACCAGGTATGGAAATAAGGTAGATAATTAAAGCTGGTGGTGGAATGCAGAAGTCCAGGAAATCAACAAAATAAATTTGCTGTAGGAAAACATGTGGCATCCCCTCTCTGGGCCAGTAATCAAGGAGCCTGAATCCTCACCGACACTGGAGAGGGACGTTTGCTTGGAACAAAACTGGATACACCCAACATTTCCAGATGCATCTCTCTGCATCAAGCACAATTTCCCTTAACAGCACACACAGGGAACACACTCAGTCTGGGGTCTGGATTTCTCCATCTCTCTCGCTCCAGGGCCCCAATAAGACCCCCCCCACCTGGCACAGCTCTAGAGTTGAGTCCTCAGCAGAGTGTTAAACAAAGTCCTTCAGCACCCTCTCTGTGAAACCAGTGCTCTGTGCCCCTGCTCCAAGCAACACACACACACACACACACACACACACACACACACACACACACACACACACACACACACACACACACACACACACACACCTGGGAAAGGATGGCACAGATTTACCCACTGCCCAGACTATAGTGTAGTTATCACTGCTACCAGACACTACAAAGCCAACTAAATAAGGCTCTTGCAAGGGTACCTAATTATAAAAGAACATGAAAATATGAAATATCTCTTTACAGTAAACACCAGAGTTTCGATCACAGGAAATATTAAAAATAACACAGCTGCAGAAAAACAATACTTAACTATTCTCACTCTTATTTTCCTGACTGATCTAGAAAATTAATGTTCCAAAGACTTTTTTTTTTGCTCTTCAACCTAAGAGGATGAAATAATATGTGCTGGTAGCACCAGTTGAAGAGCAAAAAAAAAAAAAAAAAAAAATTGGCCTGTATGCTGGTAAACGAGCCAATCAAAACCTCGAACAGCGGACCCTCTTCTGTTCAATGCAGAACATCAAGCAGTTCCGCACTGAACAGAGCTCTGTTTTTTGACTGGCTCGTATACCGGTATATGAGCCAATCAAAAAAAAAAAAAAAAAAAAAAAATACACAAAGCGGAGAAAAAAACTCCGAAACAGGGATGTCTGCTTTTTGAAAATTCTGCGATTTGTCCGGGTTTTAACCCAGACAAATCACAGAATTTTCAAAGACCACCTGGACAGGAGCCCAAAAAAGAGGACGTGTCCGAGGAAACCTGGACGTATGGTAACCTTAGATATGGGTGTAATGGGTCGAGGGTATTCATAGTAGCACGGAGAGAAAGGCATATCCTAGATGACTGGAGAATACACACAAGATTTACAGTAAACAAAAACAAAAAAAGGGGGGCTTTCAAAACTGTGGGCAGTATGGAGGTATCAAACTCCTGTCTCATTGCATGAAAGTTCTGGGAAGGGTGATGATAAAAGAATATGTAAAGTAAAGTCAGATGAAAGATGAGCAGTTAAGATGCAGCAAAACCGACTCAATGTCTGCAGTGAGACATATTGTTAAGACTAAGCTAGAGATGTGGAAAGAATCCAATTAGATATTCCTAGACTTGAAGAAAGAGACAGCATATGACAAGGTCCCAAGACAGCTGAATTGGACAGTCCTGTGATGGTTCAAAGTCCCAGAAACACTGGCAGAATTTAGTGCAAGGTACGTACATAGGACACACTGACTTAAGTACCAACAGTGTTCATCTCACACAAGGGATTCCAGTTTGGGTGGATGTGCATCAGGGTTCAGCTTGGAGCCCACTGTTGTTCATACTGGTGATGGACTACATCATAAAACAATCTGGAGGGGACAGATCAACAAAGTTACTGTATGCACACAATGGGGCAGTACAAGAAGACTCTAAAAAGAACTTC
Source organism: Protopterus annectens (assembly GCF_019279795.1). Taxonomy (NCBI): domain Eukaryota; kingdom Metazoa; phylum Chordata; order Ceratodontiformes; family Protopteridae; genus Protopterus; species Protopterus annectens. Next base: position 1,289,680,326 of record NC_056747.1, read on the forward strand.
AGCAAAGGATAGGGAAATTGAATACAAAACTTTGGGCACAAGGTATGAAATTGAGTACAGATAAGAGAGTTGTAATGGCAGCATATGTGGGAAAATATAAAGAAGATGAAAAAAGGAAGCCAATCTGGTGGTCCCCTGCCATAAACAAACTCTACAACAGAAGGAAGAAACTGTTGCAAAAGAGAGTAAAATCCCATGAGTGGAGGAGCTGTCTGGTCAGCCTCAGTAAGAAGCTGAGATCCCTTATAAGATCCTCCAAAGCCAGCTATGAAAACAAAATTGCCCCTGATTCTAAGGGCAACCACAAAGCATTCTATAGCTATGTCAAGAATCTCAATGGCAACACCCAGATCTGCTCTGAGTTACAGCACAATGGCACGAAAATTACAGAACCAACTGATATTGCCAACATCCTGGCAGTAGTTCAGTATAGTGCTAACTTTACACCCCCCACCCACCCCCTAAATGGACCATATCTATACAGGAAGAATGCAGAGTTCCTGTAATCACATCTGTGCAGGTAAAAGCTGCACTCTCTAAAACCAAAAATACAGCATCCATGGGACTGGACAACATCCCAGGCTGCATTTTACACAAACGTCAGAATGAACTGGCTCCCCACCAATGCACCATGTTCAATCATAGTCTCACGTCAGGCTTTGTGCCCACTGAATGACACACAGCAACAATTATCCCACTTCACAAAGGGGGAGCCACCACTGATCCTGGGAACTATCGCCCTATTAGCGTGACGAGCCTGGTCTGCAAGGTCATGGAATCTATCATCATGGAACTCAAACAATGACATTGGTAACCTCCAAACTCTGGAGCCCACCCAGTTTGGGTTTGAGAAAGGCAGATCATGCCTCCTGAACCTGATCGACTTCTTTGAGGCAGTCACCAAAGCCGTAGACGAGGGTAAGGTGGTTCACACAGCCTATCTTGACCTTGCCAAGACTTTCAACACCATCCCCCATTCTGGAATTATAGCTAAACTCACTAAACTAGGTATATATCCCTATGTCACAAGATGGGTTGCCAACTGACTAACTGACAAAACCCACACTGTAAAAGTTGCAGACTCCAAACCAACGGCAAGTGGAGTACCACTGGTTCAGTCCTGGGACCTCTCCTGCTTGGTATCTACTTCTCTGAAGTACAGGCTAACACAGAAGGCCTCTGGCTAATGAAGTTCGTAGACTACTGCAAACTAGGAGCCACAGTCAAGTCCCCAAATGATGTGGGCATCCTACAGCAGGGTCTCACTAGATGCCTGGTGTCAGAGGCATGGCCTCAAGCTCAATGCCAAAAAGTGCATTGTCATCCCCTTTGGTAGAAACTCTGTACCCATGACCTACCACATAAACGGCAGTCTACTTAATGCTGAATGTGTGATAAGAGACCTTGGGAACCAGGTGGACAGTAGTTTCTCTTTTGATAATCACATCGCCACAGTAGTCAGGAAATCCTTCTATGTGGCACACCTCATCACAAAAGGGTTCTCATCCAGGAAATAAGAGGTCATTGTTCCCCTCTACTTGGCATTCATTAGACCCATTATACTTGGCACTCATTAGACCCATTATAGAGTACAACGCCCCTTTTGGAATGTACCTCACAAGACATCTGCAGCAGCTGGAAAGGCCACAGAAGTACCTCACAAAGAGGATTACTGGCCTCAGATGCCCTACACTGACCATCTCAAAAAACTCCAGCTTTACTCTGTAGCACATCGCCTACTCCGAGGAGATCTCTGCCTAACATATATAGCTATGTTAAACCCAGAGCTGTTGGATATGCTACACCTTAGAAAATCCCAATCCTTCCAAGCTACACGCTCTCGGGACCTAAACCTTGCCACCACAATAAACAGGACACGCTGGAGGGATAGATTCCTGTCCCAGAGACTTCCTATACTCTGGAACAAGCTACCCATCTATGTGAAGAAAAGTTCCTCATTAGCACGCTTCAAGAAAAACATTGATGAGTGGATGGGAAATATGAACTACATCCCAGGGATCACTTCTGTGGCACTGCTCGACAGAGGCACAGAAAATTAACTTTCTTGGGTGGTGTAAGCCAGGGAACTTTGCTGGCTAGGCTGACTTAGGCCCTTGGGCGATAGCCTAGTACCTACCTATGAACGGAGACGAAAATAGTGAAACAGGTTAACAGCTTCAAGTAACTGTGGGGGCGGGGGGGCTGAGGAGAAGGGAAGTCTAAATGAGGAGGTCAAAGCTGGACTCAGAGGATCTGTAGCCATCTGGCACCAAGTGTCAGGGGTAATGTATGACAGCAGAGTGCCAAAGAAGCTGAAAAGTAAGGGGTGCAAAACAATGGTGTGACCAGTGCTACTGTATGGTACAGAAACCTGGGCAGTAAAGGCATAGCAGTTGAGGAAGCTAGAGGCAACAGAGATGAAGTGCCTGAAACAGGTGGTAAGATGCACACTGTGGGACAGACAAAGAAATGAGGACATCAGAATGGAGGCCAAAGTTGCTCTGATTGCAGAGAAGGTGAAAGCTAATAGATTACAGTGGTCTGGCACAGGTGCAGAAAGACAGATGACGACCTGGTGAAACTGAATTGGGACAAACCGGAAGGTGGCAACAGGAAACGGGACCAGCCACCCAAAAGATGGAGATAGACTGTGTATGAGAAGACCTGAGAGAGCAGATGATAGGAGAGTGGCAGTGAAGTGAGAGAGACGGCAAAAGCTGACACCACAATCCCATGCAGAAAATGACAAAAAAGGGGGTTGATGATGATGGCGGCCCTACAGGATGGCTAACGCAAAAGCTGCAACTTGCTCTGGCCAAGTTACTGTTCTTGTAGAAGGTGTGGACAGATGACCATGCGCTACTTCCAAGATGGCCTGGATGCTGACCCCTCCAGGGGAGGTGTGTGGCAGCTGCTGACCTACTAGAATGTGCTTGACATGCCCTGGTGCAGTTTCTCCATGGAAGGAGCAACAAAAAGAAATGTTGTGGGCGAGCTCAAAGAAGATGGTCCGTTTTGCCACAGGCCTGCACCCCCCGCAAAGGCTATTAAGAGCTGGTCTACTTTTCCAATCACTTTTTTAGTCTTTTCTTAGTAAAACCTCTGCTGCCCGTGCACACAGAGGATGCAGAATCCTTTCCTCCTTGTTCTGTGACAGAAGGTAAACATCCCGTAGTTGCTGTGAGAGAAGGTAAACATCCTGTAGTTGCTGAGAGAGAAGGTAAACATCCCGTAGTTGCTGTGCGAGAAGGTAAACATCCCGTAGCTGCTGTGCGAGAAGGTAAACATCCCGTAGTTGCTGTGCGAGAAGGTAAACATCCCGTAGTTGCTGTGACAGAAGGTAAACATCCCGTAGTTGCTGTGACAGAAGGTAAACATCCCGTAGTTACTGTGACACAAGGTAAACATCCCGTAGTTACTGTGACAGAAGGTAAACATCCCGTAGTTGCTGTGACAGAAGGTAAACATCCCGTAGTTGATGACCTGTTTAACAGACACTTCTGTCTCTACTAGATGCTGGAGGAGTTAGGACAACTATTGCTGTGAAAAATGAATAAGGGCCATGCTCACTAAGTGCCTGCAATTCAGAAATGGGCAGAAGTTATGACCACCAAGAATTTCAGAGGTGTTGCTGGCTTAAATGGTGGTAGTTTTTGATTTTTCCAACACAAACTTTAGATCTCCTGTAGTGGAGAGTTCCTTCTTGTCTGGTCTCAGGTGTAGAACCCCTTTAAGGAATTATTCACTAGTAGTACGGAGTAAAGGAGGACCCCAGAGCAGGCAGGCAGAGAAACCAGAAGCATGTACAAGCACAGGCTTTCTGTGCTAAGAAATCTCCACAGATCTAACGCCCCCCCCACTCATGCGCCAGGACTGATGCAATCCCATATTTGCTCCAACACCTTTGCTCTCATTTAAGACCATCCTGGAGAGAACCTTTATCCAAAAAATTATCAAACACATAAATTATATATGTAAGCAATTTTATTTAAACTTTAGTCAGACGTTACCCCCCCCCCCCCAAAAAAAAAATTCTCTTCCCCTTTAAAATCAGGAATTCAGGTGCAAGATGAATTGGCCTAAAGACTGAATAGTCCATCCTCACTGTCTCTCATTACCCCGTTCCCCACTTGCTACTATTTCCCTCCTAATACCACTTCTATGGACAACTATGCCACCACGAAGAATTGAGAACAACCTAAAAGACAGGATTTGGATTACTATGGCATTCTGAACTCCTATGTCTTACAGGCCTACAATTTCAGACACTTTCTGGAATTAATTTTACTGCAATATACATCTGAAATGTATGCAGTCGCGAAAACACCTGTACTATTTCACAAAACTGTCTGATGAGGTACATACCCAAAGAATGGATATGTCCACAAATATATATTTTTTTAAATTGTACTTTTTTGCACCCCTCTGCCTTCTGGCCATCCTTGCTCCATGATCAATTAGCCCACTCACTCCTCCCTGGATGAGAACTCTTCCAAGCTCATTCATTCCCTCTAAGGCAAGAGCTGATTACAGCTATCACTCTGGCAGCCATTAGAGTAGATCTGCAAACGTTACCTAACCCATACCCTAGTGGTGCCATACACGACTGCAAAGGGATCACCAAAGCCCCCTTATATGGAAGTAAGCCTGCCCCTTTACACAATTCTGTAAGGGTACCACATTACATTGGATGTACTCGGCTACATCTTGGGGGGTGTGGACTACTGCATAGCCCCTGCAGCACCAACGTGCTGATTTGGGTGAAACTAAACAGGAGCATTTTGGATCATTTCTTGTTTTGATTATAAATGTAAGAGACATGCATGTGAAGTAGAAAACATCACCAAGACATTAACCAAGACATTAAAGCAACCATCCCTTATGAATTAAAGGCCAGTAGGTCATGAGCTTAACAATCAAACCAATGAACAGTACAAGGAGGCCATTAGAAGAGCAGTGAAGAGGAATGAGAGTTAGTCGAAGGGATCAGGGTCAGGAAACAAGGGTTTTCTGGGAGGAGTAAAGTAAAGATATGGCCAAGCTGAGTAAAGATGGGTGTGAAAAAAAAAAAAAGAGGTAACGAGTGGTTTATTTAAGTCTTCACACACAAATGCTAGAATGGAGTTGGGGCAAAGTGGTGAGAACTATGGAAAGACACCAAGGGAGAGAGAAGTAAAAGATGGAGAAAGAACTAGCCCTTTGGGAGGACAAAGCAGAGGGGTGGACAATCTACTTTAAAACACTTCATGAATCAGGCCAGTGTACTGGTAGTGTGCCTGCCAGAGATCTTTAATAAATTCAGTAGATAACTGGTCAGTGTAGAAGTAAATGAGGAATGGTGGTCAGCAAGCAATTGTAACCCATGTTATCAGGGAAGGCGGGTGGATTCAGGACAACTGTCCAAAAGAGACAGCCTAACAGCACTGGCATGGTAGGTCATGCAGAGTATCCCACTGGAAAACTAGAAAGCTGGTTGCTTTGTTACTGGACAACAATCTCTAGAACACTGTCAGGGGGATGAAAGAGGTAATTGGGAACATATTTTTTGGGAGTGTAATGATCTGGCAGGCTTTAAAAATTCACTGCAGACTACTCTGTCAGGAATACTGGATGAGCAAATTGGTGCAACTAGGGAAATATTTTTTTAAAGTTGTGACACAGAATCCAGATTGCCTAGACATAGTAAAGCCTTGCTATGTTAAATTCTTGTGGCTGCCAAATAGCAATTACTAGAAAATGGAACTCAAAGTCTAAACCACATGTATTAGCAGTAGTGAATAAAGAAATGGAAATGGGATCTTTAGGAAAGATGGGTGCAAATTACATAGAAAAAAATGGGAATTGTTGGAACAATACATGCAGAAAAATGTTTCTGAGGAGGAATGATGTTTAAGGGAAGGCAGGAATTTAATGAGCTTTGTAATGTTCAACTGACAATGACTGTACAGAAGATCATACATGCTGTACAAGGTCTGCAACTGAAAATATATGTCATCAGGGTTGGGTCGAAGGAAATCCTGCAAGCTAGGAAACTATCCCCTCTCAGCAGCCTATAGGAGACTGACTACAGAGACAGAACCTTTAAGTGATCAGTGTAGGACGGGGAATTCATATCCTGAATTCTTTGAGAGTGTTCCAGCTGTTGTAAGTGTCTGGTTAGATACAAGCTAAAGGGGGAACCGTACTCAATGACAGGCCTGATAAGGGTCGAATAGAGGGGTACTATAACTTCCCTGGACCTGGATGCCATACCCCTACTTATAAGTTGGGAGGCACAGAATGATTTTCTTATTATCTTAGCTCATGTGGGACTGAAGAGGAGAACCTCAGATTAAAGTTTTATACCAAGGCAACTCTCGGTGTGAACTACCATCTGCAGAGTCGAACTTACATATTTATTTATTCTTTGCTGACCAGGTTAGTCCCACTAGACTAGTAGCCTCTTCTTGGGGGGGGGGGGGGCCCGAAGTGGTATTTATATGATTAGGGGAAAATATGGCCAAGGCATCACAGACCTTCCCTACTCTTTTCTTGTATGGGGACATGTCTGGTTGAGACAATTCCTTTCTTCCAGTCTGGGCGTGTAGGCAGCTTGAAGAAGAAGGAAGTTGGCTGGGTGAACATGGAGGATGAAGAAGACAAAGCTAATTATTTTCGAGTATCTGTTGCTGTTAGTCGGACAGCAAAGGTGCAAATATTATCAGAAAAGAAACTGGAAGTTAAGTATAACTTTAGAAGGGAGGATGGCACAAAAGGCAGGTGAACCTTTTCAAGGGTAGGCTAAGGTGACAGAAGCATCTAATGCACATTCAGAAGATTTGTTTCTGCGAAACCTCTGCGTCAGAGTATCTAATGCATTACTCTGGCCCTTACTTTACTTCTTTGTTTTATTACTGTTGTACATCTTGGCTGTAAACAGACAACAAAGTAGCTAAAACTACTAGATGCAGGGGCTGTCTGTAAATGCAAAATGACAGACTGATGTCTGTTCATTACTCTGTCTTTGCAGGACTAATGTGATTTATGTAAATCGGAACGGAATCCTTTATCATGTGCACTGTTTACAGTAATGTATTTCAGCTTTGTTTCACATAACCAGATTGTGTTAACAACCCTCCAGTTGGGAGGGTGAGGGACGATTTATTGTTGGACACAGTAAATCAGAGTGACCCAGAAAATGGCAAGGACGTGTTGTGGGGAAAACTGATGGAAATGATACAGAAGGAAGAAGTGCGGCAGACTGAAGGGATACAGGTTGAAAAAAAGTTGTATACAGAAATGGTTAAGCATGGATGGATAATAAGAAAGAAAAAAAAGTAAGTTTAAAGGAAAAACTGTTTACAGTACAGACTGAAAAGAAAAAGGATGCAGAGCTGAACAGATATAAAGTATGAGATGAAGAAATTAAGAAGCTGGGAATTAAACCAAATGAGGTAAGAGCTTTTATTCATACAAGACGTTTTGTGACATTACTTTTGAGACTGGCCAAATAATTTATAGAAGAACAGGAGAAAAAGAAAAACTGGTCACCATGGAACTTGTATCCAGCCCTTCAACAGGGAAACCAAGAAGACAATTAACATTCAATTTTGGAATGATGTTGAAAAAGAGACTTTAAAAAATGAAGATGTACTGACCTTATCAAAAAGTGTATGACAACAGGGGTTTACGGACTGGGGCTTGGGAATGCAATATAATTTAAAAACTTGAAAATAACAGTATTGTGTATATTCTAAGTATTACTAATGCTGAAGGTGACAGAGGCTTGGCTAGACATGGGGACAGCCAAAAACATGTTTTTTATTTTTGTGTATAATAGCTGATCATTTAATTAATAAGTGTGAAAAATGAAGATGCTTTGCACGTGTGGATACAGGAAATGATGCAAATAATTGTGAAGCAAAACGTTATAAATTAAAGAAAGTGAGACACTTGGGGTTATGTGAAGAAAGAGGAAATTAAGTATAATTAGTGATGATACACAAAGTAATGGAACAAGGTAAAAAGGGTAGAGTTACAGAAAAAGAATTAGTAAAGTACAGTTGTGTACACTTACCATAAATGTAGATGTTCGAGTGTATTCACTGTTGCAGTCATTACATTTGGGTAATCTGCTGGCAGGTTGCCCTCAATCGGCCTGATTACAAAGTTGTGTTGTTTAACTGTTGTAGGCTATACACTCAAGTGCACTAGCCTGTTTAAAAGCATTCACAGTGTTTCTTGTGTAAGTTACTGTTCTGCAAAAAAATATATATATATATATATATATATATATATATATATATATATATATATATATATCTTCTTGTTTCCCACCTTTTCTAAACTAGAGTAGTCCAGATTTCAGATTTTGATGAATTCTGGGCTGTGGTACAAGTTCCTGTGTTGCCCATATCCTTACATGGATAGGAGGAAGCTTCTCTGTTCACCAGTGAGAGTGGGGAACTTTGAGCAGCCTATCTGTCCCTGGAGGAGTGGTCTCAGCCCAGCAACTAGTAGCTTATTGGTCGTTTTGGGCTAATTCCTATCTCTTTCAAGCTCCCTGCCTTAAAACCCGCATTTGCGCATCGTCACGCAACACCGTTTAAGCAGTATTAAAGTATTCCCGGCTCCACAAAGTCTGCTCTTCAATTTTTCCCTTAGAACTAGTCAAACTCTCAAAGCAAGCACTCAACCTTCCTTTTACAGCCCAGCACTTGCTCAAACTTCTCAAGTAAGCACTAACAAACCATAGCACTGCACCCCCTTATACTATTTAGAAGTACAAGGCTCCCTATTCGTCCCTTCTGGACAATCAATAAACCAGTTCTTTAAACTATTCAGGCATGTCCAAAGGGCAGTTTCAGGTATACTCTCCAGTCCAGCTGGTGAATCTGGGAATCTTGAGGCAATGTTACAATTGCCTTATGTACACAGACAACCCTCTCCTCCTTCCAACAAACTCAAATGTATGTGAAGGATGCAACTATACAGCCAAACTGGAGGCAAAGCTCTCTCAACCCAAGACTGGCACAGTCAGTCAGGAGGAGAAGGAAACCACTTGCACCACACAACCAGTCTCAAATACACCAATCGCATCAGCAAACAAGACACACAAAAACATACTCGGAGGCTCTAAATAAAAATTTGCCAAAGCAGCAGAGACCTCCAAAGCAGACATCCAAGCAACTGCTACCCCACAACAATATTCATGTATCACATACTGACAAAGTCAATGTACCACACAGTCGCAGCCCTTAAGGCTAAATAACACACCAAATACACTAGTAATAGGAGACTCTATTGTCAGACACACTGATGTCCCTCTCACCAGACTGAACAAGGAGAAGGGGGTGCCAGGATCCGTCACATAACACAAGCACTCAGGTCACTCCAAAGCAAGCAGAAATAGGACTCTGCCATTGTCCATGTTAGTGTGAATGACCTGAGACATACTTCCTTGGACTACATGAACAGAGACATACAGGAGCTCTCTGATCATGTAGCCCAGGCCGGTATGACCCTGAGTAGCATCTTGCCCTCACCAAGAATGATGCCACAGTATAAAGACAAAATGATCAATTTTAACAACTGGCTAAGCTATTGGTGTCATTCAAAGGGGATCCAGTGTCTGTCAGCCTGGGATGACATGCTCGACAAGCCACGTTGCTTCGCTAGGGACGGCTTGCACCTGTCACTCTTAGGCTTTCGAATACTGGCTAAGGCTCTTGCCACCCCCATAGTGCCTTTTTTAGGCAAGGCTCAAAAGACAAACCTACCTCCACAGACAACACAAGAAACAAAAAACTAAGGGTAATGGTACTCAATGCCAGAAGTCTAAACCTCAAGATGCATGCACTCGAGACACTCCTCAGTATGGAGAAAATCGATATCTGTGCAGTAACAGAAACCTGGTTCAAGGCTCCAGAGAGCACACCAGCACTACCAGGATATAACTCATACCATGCTTTTCGGCCCCAGAACTCGGACCGAAATACAAAAGGCAGGGGAGTATCCATTTTCATCAAGGATACCCACACCTCCAGGTTAATGGCACTGCATGAGGCATCAGAGACCATCCATGTGCAACTAACAGTGGGAAAAACTGCTTTTCATTTGTAGCTTGTTACAGATCACCCACCTTGTCTCAGGACCCCCACTCGGCATTCCTGAGAACACTGGAGAATATGAAGGTCTCACCAAACACAACATTGGTTGATTTCAACTACCCAAACATTGACTGGGAAAACTACTCACATCCCAACTCCTTTGCCCAACGGTTCCTGGAGTTTATAAACTTAAATGTCATGGAACAACTAGTCACCACTTCCACAAGAGGGGACAACATACTGGACCTGGTCATCGCCAACACGGGGGCTCAATGTTCCATGCCAGAGGTAAACCACTGGTTGGTACGATCAGACCATAAACTAATCACACTGGACATCCACATCCCGACCCCAACCCCAGCCAGGGAAACCACTGTGAAAAATTTCTCAAAAGCAAACTTCACACTTCTCAAGACCGAGGTGGAAAGCTTCAAAGCCCCCAGGCTAATGGAAAATGCTGCCCAAACCACAGAATCCTTTACAAATGCATTCTATGAGCACCTACAGGAATGCATGGATCGAGCCATCCCAAGTAAAACCAAGACTCACTCCTCCAAAAACAGGAGACCAGTCTGGTGGACCCTGGCCATAAATAAGCTATACAACAGAAGGAGGAAACTATTACATGATAGAGCAAAATCCCAAAAAGGGAAGGCGTCCCTGATCAGTATTAGCAAGAAACTACAATACCTCATAAAATCATCAAAGGCCAGCTTCGAAAGAAAAATTGCCAAAGACTCTAAAGATAATCACAGGGCCTTCTTTAGCTACGTCAAGAATCTAGGTGGCAACTCTCAGATTTGCTCTGAGCTGGTGCAAAATGGCAAAAAATACACTGAACCTACTGACATTGCCAGCATCCTGGCAGACAGGTTCAGTGCAAACTGTACCCCCCCTTCCCCCCAAAAAAAGCCAGTGTCTATCCCAGAAGAATGTAGTTTCCCAGACATCACAGACACACAGGTGAAAGCAGCCCTCTCCAAAGCAAAAAACACAGCATCAATGGGACCGGATGGTGTCCCGGCCTGCGTCTTACACGAGCTCAAAAAAGAAATGAACCCTTACATAAAGTCACCGTTCAAACTCAGCCTTGCTAAAGGATATGTACCCAAAGAATGGCGTACAGCAACAGTTATTCTGCTCCACAAAAGTGGCGCCACAACAGATCCCAGAAACTATCGCCCTATAAGCCTGACTAGCCTGGTCTGCAAAGCTATGGAGCACATCATCATGGATCTCATAAACAAAGACATTGGGAACCTCAAGACACTGGACCCTACCCAATTCGGCTTTGTTAAAGGCAGATCTTGCCTCTTAAACCTAGTTGACTTCTTTGCAACAGTTACCAAGACCTTAGATGAGGGAAAGGTAGTCCACACAGCCTACCTGGACCTCGCAAAGGCCTTCGACACAATACCCCACTCTGGCATTATAAATAAGCTTACCAGCTTGAATATCAACCCCTACGTCATGAGATGGGTTGCAAACTGGCTCAGGGATAGAACCCACATGGTCAGAGTTGCGGGTGCCATGTCCGACTCCAAACTGGTTACAAGTGGCGTCCCACAGTGCTGAGTCCTGGGACCCCCTCTTGCTCAGTAGATACTTCTCTGAGGTACAGGCTACCACGCGAGGACTGTGGCTGACCAAGCTTGCAGATGATTGCAAACTAGGAGCCATAATCGACCAAGTTTGCAGATGACTGCAAACTAGGAGCCATAATCGACTCTCCGGCTGACACAAGCATCCTCCAGAAGGGTCTTACGGAGACGGATACCTGATGTCAGAACCATCGTCTAAAACTAAATGCCAAAAAGTGGATAGTCATCCCCTTTGGGAAAAGCAATTGCCCACAAACTATCTCATAGGTGGTAATCCACTAAGTACGGAAGATGTAATTAGGGATCTGGGGACCCAAGTAGATAGTAACCTGTCCTTTGATAATTACATTGCCAAAGTGGTTAGAAAAACTTTCTATGTAGCCCACCTAATCATGAAAGGGTTCATACCTAGATCAAGAGAGGTCACTGTGCCCCTCTACTCATCGCTCATCAGGCCCATAATTGAGTACAATGCCCCATTTGGGATGTATCTTACCAGACACCTGCAACAGCTAGAGAGACTCCAAAAGTACCTCACCAAGAGGATCGTGGGCCTCAAACATATGCCCTGTGCAGCTCGACTAAAGAAACTCCAGCTCTACTCAGTTGCTTCCGCCTACTCAGAGGTGATCTGTGCCTGACGTACAAGGCCATGTCTAACCCGGAATTAATGGACATGATCCACCTCAAGAAATCCAAATCCCTTAGAGCTACACGCTCCAGGGATTTAAACCTCAGCACAACAATAAATAGGACATGCTGGAGGGATGGATTCATATCCCGGAGGCTTCCCTCGCTCTGGAATAGAATCCCAATCCATGTTAGGCAGAGCCCCTTCACTTGGGTAGATGCAGCCCTCTTCAAAAGAGATCTTGATGAGTGGATGGGAAATCGTAAATTTATACTTGGGATCATTTCTATGGCCCTGCTGGACAGAGGCTCAGGAATCTAATCTAAAAGGGAGGCGTAAGCCAACACATTCTGGCTAGGCTTATAAATGCCCTAGGGAAGATAGCCTAGTATCTCTGCCTATGAACCTACCTAAGTCTTGGTTCCTGTGTCGGTTGCTGTCTCTTCTTCCATGATGTCAGGTCGTCAGGAGTATAAAATATGCATACAATGCCATTACATCAGTTTTTCTTCCCTCAGATGTCAGGTGCCCCTCCTAATGGGGAGCAAATAAAATTAAAAACACAAAAATATACCTCCAACCAAAAGCAAATACACCAAAAAGGCTTTTAAACATAGTAAAAGAAGGTACAGGTATAGCCAGAGAAAAGTAGGGGGCTGGAGGGAGGGTACCCAGGACTGCAACAGTGAAAACACTCGAACATCTACATTTATGGCAATGTACACAATAGTACTATGTTCTTCGTGTTTCACTGTTGCAGTCATTACATTTGGGTAGATTCCAAAGCTATGGTTGGGAGGAGGAGTTTATACAGCATTAGGGTCAGCTATAAGGCCCTGCAAGACAGCAGTGGCAAAGCCAGCTCTGGATTTAGAGAAAATTGATAAATGATAATGCTTGGCGAAAGTATGTAGAGAACTCCAGGTAGCAGCTTCTAGAATATCCCTGGTAGGAACACCTCTGAGAAAGGCTGCAGAAGTAGATGCAGCCCTGGAGGAGTGAGATCTGATCCCCTGGGGAATAGGTTTTCCATGGTGCTTATAGCAGAAATTAATACAATAGCTTATCCATTTAGAAATGGTTTGTTTTGAAATAGCCTTCCCTCTGCCCCTGCAGCAAATGCTACCAGCAATTGTTCACATTTTCTTCAATATTTAATCCTGTCCAAGTAGAATCTAAGTTGTCTGTGCAAATCTAAGGAATGCAGAATCCGTGTTCCCCTTTGTTCTGTGGATTGGGAAGGAAGGTTGGCAAATGAATGAACTGATTAAGAGCCACACTGGAAACCACCTTGGGCATGAAAGATGGATTGGTCCTCAGAGATACCATGTCCTCATGAAAGATGATGAAAGGCCCCCACTGCCATAAGGGCCTGTAATTCAGATATCCTTCTAGCTGAAGTGATTACTAAAAGGAAGGCTGTTTTCCAAGAAAGAAATTTTAAGTCTGCAGTAGCAGCTGGCTGGAAAGAAGGTAGAGTGAGTTTTTCCAAAACAAAGTTAAGATCCCAGGCAGGGGTAGGAATTCTCCTGGGTGGTCTCAAGTTATTTGCCCTCTGAGATACTGCTTGAGCAGGGGATATGAGAAGAGGGGTGGTTCTGTGTTATAATGAGCTGAAATAGCTGAAGCGTGGATTTTAATAGAGGAAAAAGGCCCTTGTGAAGCATCTCAGTTAAGTATTGCAAAATCTGAGCTAAATTGGGCGCTGCTGTGCTCATCCCTAAAGACTGGTTCCAGGCACAGAATCTTTTCCATTTGTCAGCATAAGATTTTCTAGTACTAGGTCTTCTCGCCTCCAAGATGACACCCATCATAGGTTTGCTGAGGGATGATAAGGGTGAATTTAAGTGATTAGCCAGACTGCAAGATTCAATATTGGAAGCTGAGGGTGCAGAATTTGGTTCACCTGCTAAGACAGCAAGGAAGGGGTCTGAGGCAGGTGCCATGGAGATATCTGTGACACACTGCGCAGGAGTGGGTACCAGTGTTGGCGTGGCCAGTCTGGAGCAATCAAAATCATTCTTGGTTTGTCCTGTTTGACTTTTAGCAGAACTTTGGAGAGCAGAGGCAGAGGGGGAAAGGCGTAAACTGATTTTTCCAGCTGAAAGACAGAGCATCCACTTTGCAGGCTTTTTTGTGGGGAGTCCTTGTGCAAAACTTATCCAACTGGTAGTTCTGGGCAGAGGCAAAAAGATCTATGTTTGGGCTCCCCCATTTGCTTGTCAACATGTTTAAAATCCGTGGTTCCAGTTTCCACTCGTGTGGGTCCATGAGATTTCTGCTTACTCCGTCTGCCAGTGTATTCAATTTTCCTGGCAGGAATTGCGCTTGTAGGTGCACTTGGTAGCTGAAAGCAGTGTTCCACAATGCCATGGCTAGTCTGCAGAGGGGGTAAGAATGTGTATCCCCCCCCCCTGCTTGTTTATGTACCACATAACCGTGGTGTTGTCCCGTCTTTACCATTAGTTGTGCTGGAAGAATGTAGCCCTTGAAGGCTGTCAGAGCATTCTGTACAACTAACATTTCCTTTTGATTGATATGTAGGTGCATTTGATTTGGGTTCCATTTGCCCTGAGTGCACTTTCCTGCCAGGTGAGCCTCCCATGCATAGTCTGATGCATCTGTAGTTAGGGTATGGGTGGCAGGGGGTAGTGTGAATGGCAGTCCCTTGTTTTGGTGGCAGGCCTCTGCCCACCATAGGAATTCCTGGCGTAGGCAAGGTATGATAGGAATCATTGTTTCCAGGCTGTGATAATGTTGACTCCATAGACTTTTCAAGTAACACTGTAGTTTCCTCATATGCAGTCTTGCATATGGAATTAGAAGAATGCAGGAGGCCATGAACCCCAAGGCATGCAGTATTTGTCTTGCAGATAGCAGGGTTTTTGTGGCCACTTGTTTGAAGTAAGTTACCAATTGAATTTGTTTCTCTGGCATGAGGAAAGCCATCTAGGCAGTTGTATTCAAGCTTGCACCCAGGAATGTAATCTGTTGAGAGGGTACCAGTTGTGATTTCTTTTCATTTATGGTGCACGCCAGACAAGTTAGAACCCTTTTTACAAACGTCAGATGATTTAGAAGTATGCCCTGGTTTTCTGCCTGAATTAGACAATCGTCCAGATTTGGATATATCTGAATATTTCTTTGCCTGCAAAATGCAATAACTGGAGCCAGGCACTTTGTAAATACCCTGGGTGCAGTAGACAGCCAAAGGGCAGTGCAGAGAACTGATAATGCGAGTAGCCTGCTTGAAGCGTAGGTATCTTCTGCAAGATTCTCTGATTGGGATGAGCAGGTATGCTTCTTTGAAATCTAGAGTTGCCAACCAGGCACCTTTGCCTAGCATAGGAAGTAACTGGTGAAGAGGCAGCATCTTGAATTTTGGAATATCCAGAAAAGTGTTTAGAGTAGACAGGTCCAAAACTGGACGCCATGATTTGTCTTTTCTGGGTACCAGAAAAAGCCTGAAATAGAAACCTTGTCCCTTTTCCTCTTCTGGTACTGGTTGAATAGCCCCCATGTTTAAGAGGGAAAGTACTTGTTTTTGAGCCTCTGCCCACTGATTTGGGGGCAGGTCTGGCCACCCATTTGGTGCTGGCAATGTGTGGAAATGAAATCTGTATCGCTTGGACACTATATTTAAAACCCATTTGTCCTGGGTTATGAGTTCCTGGTTCTTTGCATGAAGAGCAATCTTCCCCCCAAAGGGGCGGCTAAAAGGTAAGTGCTTGGTAATTTTAAAAGGAAGTCATTGTAACTGTTTACCATAGGGGGTGTCTTGTTATTTTCAGATGTGGAAGTGGAGGCCCGCCACTGCTTAGTTCTGAGGGTCCCCTGGGACTGAAACCTGGTGCTTTTGGTGTGTCTGGGTTTGGCTTGAGAGGATCTGGAAGGAGCTGGAAAAGACCAGTTCTTAGCAGGCCAGTGCCTACTAAATCTTGAAGGTTGCACTTGTAAGAAATATTTAACAGTTTGCATAGATTTAGCTTTATCTTCCATCTTTTTTAGAACTTCAGCCTTCTTGCCAAACAGGCGGTCCTGATTTAAAGGAACATCCAACAATTTTGCTTTAACATGATCAGGCAAAGATTGCTCCTTAAGCCAAGCATGCCTTCTAAGCACAGACCCAGTAACAGCAGCCCTGCAAGCGGCCTCTAAAGAATCAAAACTAAATTGCAAAGTATGTTTTCCAACTTGTTCAGCAGAATGCATTAAGTCTTGTAAATCTTTATTTTCCACGCAATCAGGAATCAAAATAATTTTCTGTTTAAGCAGCCCAATAGTATGCTGTTGATATTTTAACACATGAAATTGGCAGTTTAACGCCCTGATTGCCAAGGTTGCAGAAGTATAAACCTTCTTACCCAATCTATCCAGCGCCCTGGAGTCTATATCAGAGGGGGTAGGAGTTTTAGCAGTAGAAGCCTTAATGCCCTTGGGCCCCCGAGAAATGGTTTCTGGATCTGCAACATGATTTTTGAAAAGGAACTTGTGAGACTCAGGAACCCTGTAGTATCCGTCAGGTTTACTAGGAGCCAGAGGCAGGGAATCAGGGGCCATACTGGATTCCGAAAACACATCAACAATGTCTAGTACAGGAAGTATAGCCAAAGGCCTATGCTGAGTTAGAAGGAGGAAATCCCTAAGCCTCTTTTTTGAATCAGAAAATTCCTGACTTTCCCAGTGGAAATGCTCCCTTAAGGTATGTAAAGTTTCCCCAACAGAAAAATCCTCAGGAGGGGAAGCAGAGGGAATGGAATCCTCTACATCAGAATCCTCATAAGTAGGTATGGACAAATCCACGTCATTAGAAGAGTCAGAAGAAACAGAAATCTGATCAGAAGATTCATAATCAAACTCAGCCCTAGGCATCTAGGGGGGAGGGGGTGACTATCCCAGATTACAGTAATTAAATCTTCAGCCATTTTTGATCATTTGTTTTTTAGGCATAGGGGCCTGAACATGTGGGTTTTTTAGACATGGATCAAGATTTAGACCTTAGTAATGAAGGTGGAGTCGGTTTAATATGCAAGTCTGTAGGCCTGAATACACCCTCAGAAGCCGGTGCTGCACAGCGGCTCTGGACCCATCCAAAGTAGAGACATCCGCGGGTTCCATAGGTGAAGCATCTCGCTGCATACCGGACTCCGAATGGGTCTCAGTAGAGGCCTGCGAATCAGAATTAGCGGGTATCAGGGGCTGCGAAAGCTCCTCACTGAGTACCGGCAAACTGGAGACTGGCTTAGGAGAAGCGTCATCGGCAGTTTTGGACCTCGGCGTCCTGTCTTTATCTTTGCATTTTTTTCAGAATCCCGGTAGTCGGATGGCTAACTGATGACATTTCTGGATAATTAAACCGAGAACCGAAATACTTAGAGGCAAAAATGTACCGACGATGGATAGTGCACTGATTAAATAAAGCACAAAACCGACAGCAAGGTACATCGTGGTCAAGGCCTAGGCAAGGAACACAGTATGAATGAAAATCTTTATGAAGTATTTGCTTTCCAATTAGCAATTATTAACTTTTACTGACATCTGTAAGGAGCAAGAAAAAGTTTAAGTTGAAGACTTCGGTTCTGAAACTCGAAAATGAAAATTTCAGGAGTCGGCCGACCGGCACTTGCGAACCGCTTCTGCTACGGGCACTGCACAGCAAGAAAGACTAATGTAATGGCGTCAGATGCATGTTTTATACCCATAACGACCTGACTTCATGGAAGAAGGGACAGCAACAGACGCAGAACCCAAGACTTTGTTAATCAGGCTGACTGAGGGCAACCTGCCAGCAGATTACCCAAATGTAATGACTGCAACAGTGAAACACGAAGATAAGCAGCAGAAACACAAAAAGAAGACAATGTTGTGGATAGAGAACAAATACAAAATGTTAAAAACAAAGAAAGATTTCAATACAGAAAATACTGAGGAAGAACAGTCAGGGTTAAGTCAAAGTGACGATGTTAAATGGAATATGGTTAAACAAAAAAAATTCTACTTGCAAAAGAGTAAGGTAGAGGAAAACTAAGAATATAGAAGGTTTTGAAAAACAAACAAGGGAAAGGAGGAATAAACGGATTACATTATGGAAAACTACTTGTAAAATCTTAGGCTTTAATGTTACTATTTTGAAGAAATTACAAAGAATAGGAAATTTGGAATGGCATAAAAAAACAAGAATGTGAGATCTTAGAAGACGCCAGATTTGTATCACAAACAAGAAGAAATATGGTGGGGAAAAATATTTTGAATTTTGGGAAGGAGACATTCTGGAATTCTTACTTTATACAGACACAAAAAGTGTTATATGTTACCTTTATTATAACTGAAAGTACAGTTGTGTACACTTACCATAAATGTAGATGTTCAAGTGTATTCACTGTTGCAGTCCTAACTAACAGGTTATCTGGCTCCCGGTAGCCTTCGGTCGGCCAGAATACCAAAGGTAAGTAAACATGACGTCGGTTGCCATCAGTTGTAAAGGATGTCAGGGCGCCCGACACAAAAGGAGACAGCTGACGTCACCTCCTCAGTCTTTCTTGCCATAACAGTCAGGAGCCCCCAGAAAATAAGGCTTAAACCAAAAACAAATTTGGCAAATAGCAAATTCAGCCTGTACCTCAGGAAACGGGAATAGGAGAGGACCAAAAAGAGGGAAGGAGGGAGGGAAAAGTACAGTTGTGTACACTTACATAAATGTAGATGTTCGAGTATATTCACTGTTGCAGTCACTACATTTGGGTAATCTGCTGGCAGGTTGCCCTCAAGTCGGCCTGAATAACAAAGTCTTGGGTCCTGCGTCGGTGGCAGTCTCCTCTTCCATGACGTCAGGTCGTCAGGGGTAAAAAAACATGCAGCCAACGCCATTTTATTCAGTTTTTCTTGCCCCAGATGTCAGGTGCCCCCCCAAATCAAATGGGGAGCAAATATATATATATATATATATATATATAAATAAACAGTAAATATATGAATGCACTTTTAGAAACATAAACTTTACCTTCGACTGAAAGTAAATACACCACAAAGGCTTTTGAGTACAGTGAAGGAAAGAAAAGGTATAGAACGGGGGATGCCGGGTGGGTAACCCGGACTGCAACAGTGAATACACTCGAACATCTACATTTATGGTAAATGAACACAACTGTACTATGTTCTTCATGTTTCACTGTTGCAGTCATTACATTTGGGTAGAATCCCAAAGCTATGGAAGGGAGGATGGAACTAAACAGCATTAGGAGCAGCTATAAGGCCCTGTAGGACTGCAGTGGCAAAGCCTGCCCTGGATTTAGAGAAGAGAGGTAAATGATAATGCTTTGTGAAGGTATGAACAGAGCTCCAAGTAGCAGCTTCTAGAATGTCTTTGTTTGGGACCCCTCTCAGAAAAGCTGCTGAAGTAGAGGCAGCCCTGGTGGAATGTGGTCTGATCCCCTTGGGCAGAGGTTTACCATGCTGCAAATAGCAGAAACGAATGCAGTGGCTTATCCATTTAGAAATAGTCTGCTTTGATATAGCCTTCCCCTCTGATCCTGCAGCAAATGCTACCAGTAGTTGCTCAGACTTTCTTAGAGATTTGGTCCTGTTTAAGTAGAATCTTAGTTGTCTGTGTGCATCCAATGAATGCAGAATCCGCTCCCCCTTGTTCTGCGGATTTGGGTAAAATGTTGGCAGGTGAATGGTCTGGTTAAGAGCCACATTGGAGACCACCTTAGGCATAAAAGGAGGGCCACCCTCTCTGGGTAAAATACAATGAAAAGCTCCACTGCCATGAGAGCCTGTAGTTCTGAAACCCTTTTTGCTGAAGTGACAGCCAAAAGAAAAGCTGTTCTCCAAGATAGAAATGTTATATCTGCAGTAGCTGCTGGTTCAAAAGGAGGCAGGGTGAGTTTTTCCAGCACAAAATTGAGGTCCCATGCAGGAGTTGGTGCTCTCCTGGGAGGCCTTAAATTTTTGGCCCCTCTAAGATACTGCTTAAGCAGTGGATGAGAAAAAAGAGGGGAGGCTCTGTGTTGTAATGAGCCGAGATGGCAGAGGCATGGATTTTTACTATAGAAAAAGATAGGCTCTTGTCAAGCATCTCAGTTAAGTATTGTAAAATCTGAGGAATGTTGGGCTTTGCTGTGTATATTCCTTGTGCTTTGTTCCAAACACAGAATCTCTTCCATTTATCAGTATAAGATTTTCTAGTACTAGGCCTTCTGGCTTCCAAAATGACATCCATCACAGATTTACTGAGAGGTGTGGTTTAAATAATTAGTTGATTAGCCATGCTGCAAGATTCAGAGTTTGGAGCCGAGTGTGCAGAATTTGATAGTTCTGCTGAGACAGTAGATGAGGTATTTGAGGCAAGTACCATGGAGGAAGGTGTGACATATTCCTTAGAAGCGGGTACCAGTGCTGGCAAGGCCAGTCCGGAGCAATTAGGATCATTTTTGTTTTTTCCCCGTCTGACTTTTAGTAATACCTTGGAGAGCAGAGGGGGAAAGGCATAGACTGATAGGATTTTCCAGCTGAAGGATAGGGCATCCACTTTCCATGCTTTTTCGTGATGAGTTCTTGTGCAGAATTTGTCCAACTGATAATTTTTGGGAGAGGTAAATAGATCTATGTCTGGGCTCCCCCATTTCTGTGTTAACATGCTGAAGATTAGTGGAACCAGTTTCCATTTGTGTGGTTCCATAAGATTTCTGCTTAGGCCGTCTGCCAGAGTATTTTGCTTTCCAGGCAGGAACTGAGCTTGAAGATGTATTTGGTAAGTCAAGGCTGTGTTCCACAAGGCCATGGCTAGCCTGCAAAGGGGGTAGGAATGTGTACCCCCCTGCTTGTTTATGTACCACATAACTGTGGTGTTGTCCGTCTTTATCAGTAGTTGTCCTGGATGAAGTAAGTCCTTGAAGGCTGTCAGAGCATTCTGAACAGCTAGCATTTCTTTCTGGTTGATATGCAGATGCATTTGGTTTGGGATCCATTCGCCCTGACTGCATCTCCCTGCCAGGTGGGGCCCCCAAGCATAGTCTGATGCGTCTGTAGTTAGGGTTTGGGTGGCAGGGGGTAGAGTGAATGACAGTCCCTTGTTTTGGTGACATGTCTCTGCCCACCAAAGAAACTCCTGTTGTAGTCAGGGAATGAGAGTAATCATTGTTTCCAGGCTGTGACAATGTTGACTCCATAAACATTTTAGGCACCACTGAAGTTTCCTCATATGCAGTTTCGCATATGGAATTAGCAGAATGCAGGATGCCATGAACCCCAAAGCCTGCAGAATTTGTCTTGTAGATAACTGGGTTTTTGTTGCCATTTGTTAGAAGTATGTTGTCAGTTGCCTTTGTTTGTCTGGCGTGAGGTAAGCCATCTGGGCAGTTGTATTCAAGCTTGCACTCAGGAATGTAATTATTTGAGAGGGTACCAGTTGTGATTTCTTTTCGTTTATGGTGTACCCTAGGCATGCTAGAAGCCTTTTTACAAATGCCAGATGTTTAAGAAGAGTGTCCTTGTCCTCTGCTTGAATGAGATAATCATCCAGATAAGGATAAATTTGAATGTTTCTTTGTCTGCAGAATGCAATTACTGGTGCCAGGCACTTTTTAAAGACCCTGGGCGCAGTAGATAAGCCAAAGGGCAGTGCAGAGAATTTGTAATGCAAAAAACCTGCTTTGAAGCGGGGGTATCTTCTGCATGATTCTCTTATTGGGATATGCAGGTATGCCTCTTTTAAGTCTAGAGTTACTAACCAATCATTCTTGCCTAGCATAAGCAGCAGCTGTTGTAAAGTCAGCATTTTGAATTTTGGAATGTCCAGGAACGTGTTCAGAATCGATAAGTCCAGTATTGGACGCCATGAATTGTCTTTTCTGGGTACCAGGAAAAGTCTTGAATAAAAACCTTGTCCTTTTTCCTTTTCTGGTACCGGTTAAATAGCCCCCATATCCATGAGGGATATGACTTGTTTCTGGGCCTCTGCCCACTGGTTTTGTGGCAGATCCGGCCATCCGTTTGGAATTGGCAAAGTATGGAAATGAAATCTGTACCCCTGGGATACTATGTTTAATACCCACTTGTCCTGGGTAATTAACTGCCAATTTTGAGCATGAAGTGCTAGTTTTCCCCCCAAGGGGGCTGTCAAACTATAAGTGCTTGGAGATGGTATTGGAAAGTCATTGAGACTGCTTACTGTAGGGTTGTGCTTTGTTTCCTCCAAATTTGGAGGTGGATTGGATGCACCCCATTGCTTTCACCTGTAAGAAACCTGTGATATCTGGAGCCTTTTGAGCGCTGGGTTTGCCCTGAGTGGCTCTGTTGGACGCAGGAAAGGACCAATTTTTGTAGGCCAGTGCATACTGAACCTGGGTGGCTGCACTTGCAAGAAATCTTTTACAGTTTGCATAGATTTAGCTTTGTCTTCCATTTTCTTTAAAAGCTCTTCTGCCTTATTACCAAACAGAGTATCATGCTGCAAAGGGGCATCCAACAATTTAGCTTTAACATGATCAGGCAGATTTTGCTCCTTGAGCCAGGCATGCCTTCTAATCACAGATACAGTAATGGTGGCCCTACAAGAGGCCTCCAAGGAATGAAAACCACATTGCAAAGTATGCTTTCCAACCTGTTCTGCTGAATGCAATAAATCCTGTAACTCTCTATTTTCCATACAATCAGAAATCAACATCATTTTCTGTTTCAGTACGCCCATAACAATCCTGTTGATATTCAAGTATATGAAACTGGCAGTTTAAAGTCCTGATTGCCAAGGTTGCAGATGTACAAACCTTCTTACCCCATCTATCCAGCGCCCTGGAATCTCTATCAGAAGGGGTAGGTGTTTTGGCTGTAGAAGCCTTAACACCCTTGGGACCCTGAGCAATAGTTTCAGGATCAGCAGCAGGATTTTTGAAAATAAATTTGTGGGAGTCAGGAACCCTGTAATATCTGTCTGGCTTACTAGGAGCTGGAGGCAGAGAATCAGGAGCCATGCTTGATTTCGAAAACACATCGTAAACAATGTCTAAATCAGGAGGTATTGCCAAAGGCCTAAGCTGAGGAAGAAGAAGAAAATCCCCAAGTCTCTTTTTTGATTCAGAGAAGTCCTGACTCTCCCAGTGAAAATGTTCCCTTAAAGTATGCAAAGTCTCTCCAAAAGAGTTATCCTCAGGAGGAGATGCAGATGGGATGGATTCCTCTGCATCAGAATCCTCATACGGTGGAATAGAAAATTCCTGATCAGTAGAGGAATCAGAAGAAATGGAAACCTAATCTGAAGATTCATAATCAGTGCCTTGCCTAGGCCTCTTAGCAGGGAGGGGGTTGGGAACCCCTGATCAAGGTAATTAAATCCTCAGCTATTTTGATCAGCTGTTTTCTAGGCATAGAGGCCTGAGCACGTGGCTCATGCTTCATTTTTTTAGACATAGAAGTCGTTTTTGTTGCTGGCGTCGGTTTAATATAAAAATGTTGAGGCCTGAAAACACCCTCAGAAGCTGGTGCCTGCTCAGCAGCTCCGGACCCATCCAAGGGAGAGACATTCACGGGCTCAATACTCTGAGAATCTCGCGGCATACCGGACTCCGAATGGGTCTCGGTAGAGGCCTGCGACTCAAACGTAGCGGGTATCAGGGGCTGTGAAAGCACCTCACTGAGTACCGGCAAACCGCCGACTGGCTTAGGAGAAGCTTCGTCGTCGGTTTTGGACCTCAACGGTCTGTCTCTGTCTTTTTCCTTGCGTTTTTTGTGAACTCCGGTAGTCGGATTGCTAACCAACGACATTTCAGGATAGTTAAATCTTGAACCAAAATATTTAGAAGCAAAAACAAACTGATGCTTAATAGTGCGTTGGTTAAATCTAGCACAAAACAGACAGCAAGGCACGTTGTGATCAAGGCCTAGGCAAAGAGTACAGTAAAAATGAAAATCCTTATGATGTATTTGCTTCCCACAAGTAATGCAGTTATTAACTTTTACTGACATCGGCAAGGAGCAAGAAAAAGTTTCCCCAACGGGGTACTTAGCTTTAGTTTGAAGACTTCGGTTCTGAAACTCGAATATGAAAATTTCAGGAGTCGGCCAACCAGCACTTGCGAACTGCTTCTGCTTCGGGCACTGCGCGGCAAGAAAGACTGAATAAAATGACGTCGGCTGCATGTTTTATACCCCTGACGACCTGACGTCATGGAAGAGGAGACAGCAACCGACACAGGACCCAAGACTTTGTTATTCAAGCCGAATGAGGGCAACCTGCCCGCAGATTACCCAAATGTAATGACTGCAACAGTGAAACACGAAGAACATCCAGGACTGCAACAGTGAATACACTCGAACATCTACATTTATGGTAAGTGTACACAACTGTACTATGTTCATCGTGTTACACTTTTGCAGTCCTAACTAATGGGGTGATTACCAAAGCCCAGAGAAAAAAGGGGGGAGGAACCAACAGCATCAAGGGTTGGAGATAATGCCCTGCAACACAGCAGTGGCAAACCCTGCCCTGGCTCTGGAAAACAGAGGCAAATTGTAATGTTATGTGAAAGTGTGAACAGAAGACCATGTGACAACCTCCAAAATGTCTTTAGTAGGGACACCCCTTAGAAAGGCTGAAGAAATGGAAACCACTCGAATAGCTTTGCCATGAAAGGAATAACAAAAAGTAATGTAATGTGCAATCCATTTAGAAATGGTTTGCTTAGAAATAGCCTTGCCCTGGGCTTCAGGGGCAAAACTGACCAACAACTGTGCTGTTTTCCGAAGGTCTCTCGTCCTGTCCAGGTAAAATCTGAGCTGTCTGTGGACATCAACAGAATGTAGGATCCTGAATGTAGGATCCTTTCACCTTTATTTCTAGGATTAGGAAAGAAGGTAGGAAGGTGTATGGACTGATTAAGAGTCAGGCTAGAAACCACCTTAGGCATAAAGGAGGGATTAGTTCTCAGAGAGACTATCTGCATGGAAAATGAGAAAAGGCTCCATGGCCATCAAAGCTTGCTGCTCCGAAACTCTCCTTGCTGAAGTTATAGGCAAGAGGAAGACGGTCTTCCAAGCGAGAAACTTTAAATCTGCAGAGGCAGCTGGCTCAAAAGGAGAAAGAGCGAGTTTCTCTAACAAAATTAAGATCCCAGGCTGGAGTAGATGCTCTTCTGGGAGGTTTTATGTTGCAAGAACCTCTGAGAAACATTTTCAACCGGGGGTGAGAGAAAATGTGTTGTTCAAGAGAACAATGAGCAGAAATGGCTGAAGCATGGATCTTGAGAGAGGAAAAAAAGACCACCCTGAAGCAAATCAGCCAGGTATTGCAGGATCAGAGGAAGGGTAGGCTGAGAAGCAGATTTCCCTCTAGCCTGCATCCATTGAGAGAACCTTTCCCATTTGCCAGCGTAGGACTTCCTAGTGCTAGGCCTCCTGGCCTCCCTCAGCATGTCAATCACCTGTTCGGAATGGGAGAAAGAAAGGGAAGGAGTCATGCAATGAGCCATGCTGCGAAATGGAGAGACCGAAGATGAGGATGTCGGATGTAGAATGTTTCCCCTTTCCAGAACCAAAAGATCTGGCTTCAGAGGAAGATGCCAAGGAGGAAAAAGGAAGAGACTGTGCAGCAGCGGATAACAATGCTGTCTGGGCCAGCCGGAGCTATGAGAATAGTCCTTGGTCATTGGTCTCTGATCTTCACTAATACTCTGGGAAGAAGAGGAAGAGGAGGGAAGGCGTACACTGATAGCAACGTCCAAGGGAAGGACAGCGCATCCACTTTCTAGACTCTGCTGTGATGCTGCCTGGTGCAAAAGAGAGGTAGAAGATGGTTGTCTGGGGAGGAGAAAAGATCCACCCGAGGCGTGCCCCAATGTTGAATGATGCTGTAAAAGACTGCTCTGTTCAGCTGCCACTCGTGAGGATCCAGGGTTTGCCTGCTCAACTGGTCTGCCAAAACATTCAGCCTTCCTGGAAGAAACTGGGATGACATGCTGGACTGGGATGACATGCTGGACAAGCCACGCTGCTTCGCAAGGGACGGCTTGCACCTGTCACCCCTGGGCTTCCGGATATTGGCAAAGGCTCTTGCCACCCCCATAGTGCCTTTTTTAGGCAAGGCTCAAATTCTAAACCTACCACCCTAGAACACCAAAAAGGAAAAAAACTAAGGGTAATGCTGCTCAATGCCAGAAGTCTCAATCTCAAGATGCACACTGAGGCCCTTCTCAATATGGAGAACATCGATGTCTGTGCTGTGACAGAAACCTGGTTCAAGGCTCCTGAGAGCACCCCAGCACTAACAGGTTTCACCTCATATCATGCGTTCGGCCCCAAATTCCGGACAACACCAAGAAAGGAGGGGGGTGTCCATATTCATAAAGGACACCCACACCTCAAGGTTGGTGGCAACGCATGATGCATCGGAGACCATCCAGGTGCAATTAACCATAGGCAAGACTGCTCTGCAATTTGTAGCATGTTACAGGCCACCCTCTCAAACTCAGGAACCTCACATGGCCTTCCTGAAAACATTGGAGGGATAAATGTATCTCCAAACACCATCATACTAGGTGACTTTAACTACCCTAATATAGACTGGGAACACTACTCAAGCCCGAACACTCTAACCCAAAGATTCCTGGAGTTCATAAACTCAAATGCCATGGAACAACTAGTCACCATCCCCACAAGAGGAGAAAACATACTTGATCTCATCATCACGAACATGGGATCAAAATGTTCAACACCGAAGTATACCCCTCACTGGTGAGATTAGATCATAACCTAATCTCGCTGGAGGTCCTCATCCGCCCCACCTGAAACAAAAAGACCACAGTGAAAACTTCTCAAAAGCCGATTTCACACTTCTAAAACTAGTGTGGTCTCCTTTAAGGCCCCTGAGCCAGTGGTAAACATTACTCAAACCGCTGAATCACTTACAAATGCCTTCTACCAGCACCTACAGGACTGCATGGATCAGGCAATCCCAAACAAAACTAAGACTCTCTGTACCAAAGGCAAGCGTCCAGTCTGGTGGACCCCAGCCATAAACAAGCTCTACAACAAAAGGAGGAAGCTACTACAAGATAGAGCAAAATCCTTGAAAGGTAAGACACCTTTGATCATTATAAGTAAAAACTAAGAGCTCTCATAAAATCATCCAAGGCAAATTTTGAGAGAAAAATCGCCAAGGACTCTAAAGAGAATCATAAGGCCTTCTTTAGCTATGTTAGAAACCTAGGAGGAAACTCCCAGATATGCTCAGAATTAGTTCAAAATGATGTGAAAATTACTGAACCTACACACATTGCCAACATACTGGCTGACAGGTTCAGTGCAAACTCTCCCCTCTCCCAAAGGAGAGATATCTATTCCAGAGGATTGTAGCCCCAAACATCTCCAACGCAGAGGTGAGAACTGCCGTCACTGAGGCAAGAAACACAGCATCCATGGGACCGGATGGTGTCCCCGGCTGTGTGCTTCATGAACTCAATGAGGAATTAAACCCACAGTTAGGACAGCTGTTTAATCTTAGCCTCACCTCAGGATACGTACCCAAGGAGTGGCGCACGACTGTGGTCCCACTTCATAAGGGCAGTGCCTCCACAGACCCTGGAAATTACCGCCCGATTAGCTTGACAAGCCTTATCTGCAAAGCCATGGAGAGGATCATAATGGAACTCATAAATAAAGACATAGGGAACTTGCAGACTTTGGATCCAACTCAGTTTGGCTTTGTCAAAGGCAGATCCTGCCTCTTAAACTTGGTTGACTTTTTCGAGACAGTCACCAAGGCCATTGATGAGGGAAAGGCAGTCCATACAGCCTACCTCGACCTGGCAAAGGCCTTCACACAATACCCCACTCAGGTATCATCGAAAAACTCATCAGCTTGAATGTAAACCCATACATCACAAGATGGGTTGCAAACTGGCTAAGTGACAGAACCCACAGGGTCAGAGTTGCTGGAGCCATGTCAGACTCAAAGCCTGTCACAAGTGGTGTCCCACAGGGCTCAGTCCTGGGTCCACTCTTGTTCGGCATCTACTTTTCTGAAGTACAAGCAAACACAGGAGGGTTATGGCTGACAAAGTTTGCAGATGACTGCAAACTGGGCCATAGTCGAAAACACATCTGACACAGATATCCTCCAGAAGGGCCTCACAGAAATGGATAACTGGTGCCAGAGCCATGGCCTGAAGTTAAACGCCAAAAATGCATAGTCATACCCTGTGGGAAAAACAAGGCTACCCTAGCTACCATATAGGTGGCAATCCACTGAGCACAGAAAAGTCATCAGAGATCTGGGGACCCAGGTTGACAGTAGCCTTTCGTTTGACACTCATGTTGCTAAAGTAGTTAGGAAAACCTTCTATATCACCCACCTGATCATGAAGGATTCACATCTAGATCAAGGGAGGTCATCGTCCCCTGTACTCATCACTTATTAGACCTATGATTGAGTACAATGCCCGTTCGGAATGTATCTGACCAGACACCTGCTGCAGCTTGAAAGGCCCCAAAAGTTCCTCACCAAAAGGATAAAGGGTCTCAAAATATGTCTTATGCTGCCCGACTGAAAGAACTCCAGCTCTATTCAGTCTCATACCGCTTGCTCAGAGGTGACCTGTGCCTGACATATAAGGCCATGTCAAACCCAGATTTGATGAATATGCTTCACCTCAAAAATCTAGATCCCTCAGAACCACAAGGGCGGGAGACTTAAACCTTGACACGGTTATAAATAGAACGTGCTGGAGGGACAGATTCATCACCCAGAGACTCCCTATGCTGTGGAACAAAATCCCGGTACATGTGAGGCAGAGCACCTCTCTGGTCTTGTTCAAGAGGAATCTTGACCAATGGATGGGAGATTGCAGATATACCCCAGGGATTACTTCAGCGTCACTGCTTGACAGAGGCACAGCAAAATGATAGGCATAGTTTTTATTCAAACTAAAGGGGTGGCGAAAGCCACATAACTATGGGCTAGGCTTATAAATGCCCTTGGGCAGATAGCCTAGTATGAACCTATGAACCTATGAAATGGCTGAAGCATGGATCTTGAGAGAGGAAAAAAAGACCACCCTGAAGCAAATCAGCCAGGTATTGCAGGATCAGAGGAAGGGTAGGCTGAGAAGCAGATTTCCCTCTAGCCTGCATCCATTGAGAGAACCTTTCCCATTTGCCAGCGTAGGACTTCCTAGTGCTAGGCCTCCTGGCCTCCCTCAGCATGTCAATCACCTGTTCGGAATGGGAGAAAGAAAGGGAAGGAGTCATGCAATGAGCCATGCTGCGAAATGGAGAGACCGAAGATGAGGATGTCGGATGTAGAACGTTTCCCCTTTCCTGAACCAAAAGATCTGGCTTCAGAGGAAGATGCCAAGGAGGAAAAAGGGAGAGACTGCGCAGCAGCGGATAACAATGTTATCTGGGCCAGCCGGAGCTATGAGAACAGTCCTTGGTCATTCGTCTCTGATCTTCACTAATACTCTGGGAGGAAGAGGAGGGAAGGCGTACACTGATAGCAACGTCCAAGGGAAGGACAGAGCATCCACTTTCCAGGCTCTGCTGTGATGCTGCCTGGTGCAAAAGAGAGGTAGAAGATGGTTGTCTGGGGAGGAGAAAAGATCCACCTGAGGCATGCCCCAATGTTGAATGATGCTGTAAAAGACTGCTCTGTTCAGCTGCCACTCGTGAGGATCCAGGGTTTGCCTGCTCAACTGGTCTGCCAAAACATTCAGCCTTCCTGGAAGAAACTGAGCTAGGAGATGCAGGTCCAGGGATGCTGCCATGGACCAAAGATTCATGCTTTGTCTGCACAGGGGGTAAGAGTGAGTCCCTCCCTGCTTGTTGAATGCCCACTCTGGAATGACAAGCAGGGTCCCTGGAGAAAGAAGATGCTTGAAAGCTAGTAAGGCCTGCTGAACTACAATCAACTCTTAAATTTATGTGCAGGTGCATCTGCTGGGCGTTCCAACGTCCCTGTATGCATCTGCTATCCAGGTGTGCTCCCCAGGTGTAGTCCAATGAGTCTGTAGTCAGAACTTGAGTGGCAGGAGGTGTCCGAAAAGGCATGTCTGTTTTGTAGACAGGTTGTTGTCCACCATAGAAACTCCGTCTGCAGAGATAGAAGCAGAGGAATCATCATGACCAGGTCCTCTGTGTGTTGACACCAAATGTTCTTGAGGTACCATTGCAATTTCCTCATATGCAGTCTTGCATATGGAATCATGAGAATACAAGATGCCATGAATCCCAGAACTTGCAGGTATTTTCTTGCAGGGAGCTGGGACAGGCTTGCCAAGTTCTTGAAGTAAACTGAAACAGTTGTCTGCTTCTCCTGGGTGAGATATATCATCTGGGCGGCTGTGTTCAGACTCGCTCCCAGGAATGTTATCTCCTTGGTTGGTACCATTTTTGATTTTTTCCTCGAGAGTGTAACCCAGGGAAGAAAGAAGAGTCTTTATGAATTCCAGATCCTTTAGTAGCTGTTCCTGAGAACTTGCCTGAATCAGACAGTCGTCCAACTATGGGTAAATCTGAATTTTCTTCTGCCTGCAAAAAGCAATGACTGGGGCCAGGCACTTTGTGAAGACGCTGGGAGCAGTAAATACGCCAAAGGGCAGCGCAGAATTGATAATGTTGCTTGCCCACTCTGGAATGAAGATAATGCCTGCAACTTTCCCTGATAGGGATGTGCAGATAAGCCTCTTTGAGATCGAAGGTTACCAGCCAGGAATCCTTTTCTAACATTGGTAGTAACTGATGCAGACTGAGCTTTTTGAACTTTGGAATTACTAGAAAAGAGTTCAGAATGGAAAGATCTAGGATAGGACGCCAGGTGCCTTCTTTTTTTGGAACTAGGAAAAGCCCTGGCCTACCTGCTGAGCAGGAACTGATTCTATTGCTCCCAGATGAGACAAAGACAAAATTTGTTTTTCCTACTTCTGCCCTTTGGTTTGGAGGAACGTCCAGAATCTCTTGGGAGCTGGAAAGGTGCGGAAAGAAAACTTGTGCCCCAGGGACACTGTCCTGAGCACCCATTTGTCATCTGTGATAGAGGCCCAGACATCTGAAAAAAGGGCCAACCTTCCCCCTAAGGGACTCTCCAGGCAAGCAAGAACAGGCAGAAGTTGTAAAAAGTCATTGAGAGTGTTTTGATTGAGATGCAGGCTTGGAGCTTCCCCCCTTAGAAGTGGAAGCCTCCCAACGCCTAGACCTTTGAGGGGTAGCCGCCTGCCCCCTAGAAGATTTGTAACCTCTAGTCCTGGAACGGTTCTGTCTGCTGGTATCAGGAAAGGTCCAACTCTTGGAAGGGTAATTCCTGTTAAAGCGAGGGGATTGGACTTGCAGAACTTCCTTAACAGTTTGCATGGACTTGGCTATATCCTCAATCTTCTTAAGTACCTCCTCGCTTTGCTGCCAAAAAGACCGTCTTTATGCAAACGTACATCCAAAAGCTTAGCCTTGACAGGTTCTGGAAGAGGCTGTTCTCTAAGCCAAGGGTGCCTTCTAATAACAGATCCAGTAGCCGTAGCCCTGCTGGAGGCTTCAAGAATGTCAAAACCACAATGCAAGGAATGCTTACTGACCAGACTGGCGGAATTCAGTAATTCCTGCATGTCTTTACTCTCTGCCAAAAGAGGCACACTTGCAATCCTAGACTTAATAGACTCCAAGGTGTGATGCTGGTACTTCAGCATATGAAAAAGACAATTGGTAGCAATAATAGCCAGGGTGCAGAGGTATAAACTTTCTTGCACCACCTATCTAGGTTCCTAGATTCCCTGTCAGAGAGAACAGGATTCCTGGTAACAGTGACGTTAACTCATTTAGGGCCTTGAGAAATAACCTCTGGATCCGCCAAACAGGTTCCTGAAAAGAAACTGATGAGAATGAGCGACTCTGTAGTACCTGTCAGGTTTCCTGTGAGCAGGAGGAACCGAAATTGGAGTCAAGGAATTTTCCAGAAAAACATCATCAACAACTTCCAACACAGGGAGAATAGCAAGAGGCTTATGCTGACGTAAAACCAGAAACTCCCTAATCCGTTTCTTAGATTGGGGATAATCCTGACTTTCCCATTTAAAATGTTCTTTGAGGGTATTTAAAACATCACCAAAAGAGAAATCCTCTGGAGGAGAGGCCAGAGGAATGGACTCCTCTGCATCTGAATCCTCAAAAGGAGAAAAAGCCTGAGAAAATTCCTCTTCATCAGCAGAAATGCTGAAAGAATTAGAACCTGAACAGGACAAAACCTCAAGAGAAACATCCCTGCTCCTTTTAGGAGGAGGAGGAGGCTAAGAACCCCTAATAAGAGTCAACAAATCAGTAGCCCATTTTAACCATTTGGGATTGAGGGGAATGAGAAAAAACTGGAGCCTGCCTTTTCAGAGGCTTACGAATGAAAGATATGCCTGCAAGCCTGAAGGACACGGGAGGCCTGGCAACCGCCAAAGTTGCAGCAGAAGTCGAAGGAAGAAGTTTGCTGTCAGAATGCAAAATGGAAGCCTTGGACACTGTAGTCAGCTTAGCGGTTCCGGCTCCAGCAGAAGAAGCAACCGGCGGCAGGTCGGAAGGCAAAATGGAGGCCGAAGGCCTAAGGGTCTCTGACTCAATCAAGGCCTGCGATTGTACATCTGCGGACTGCAAAGGTGTCTCACTGGCTACCGCCTGACGGCCAACTTAACCTCATCCGACGACTTAGCTTTCTGAGACCTGTCGCGGTCCTTATCCTTATGTTTCTTCGGAATATCTGAAGCTTGAAGACTGGCGGACACCATACCAACGAATTTAGGCCAAACTCTAAAATGCCTAGCCAAAATCTTAGCCCGACGGCGGGTAGTACGTGGATTAAAGGAGGCACAGAGATCACAATTGGGAACATCGTGGTCAAGGCCTAAACAAATAATGCAATAGGAATGAAAATCTCTATGGGGAATCTGCTTTGCACAGGTAAGGCAATTAACTTTTTCTGACATTCGTTAAGGCAAGAAAAGAGGATCCCCAACAGGGTTACTTAGCTGTAGTAGACTTCAACTCTTGTAGTCGGAAACCAACAAAGGTAAACTGCTGACCGGCACTTGTGCATGAAAAGCTTCTGCTTCCAGCTCAGCGGCAAGGAAGACGGAGAAGTGATGTCGGCTGCCTCCTTTTGTATCAGACGCCCTGACGTCCTTTACAACCGATGGCATTTTTACTTGCCTTTGGTATTCTGGCCGACCGAGGGCTATCGGGAACTGGATAACCAGTTAGTTAGGACTGCAACAGTGAAACACGATGAACATCTAGCAAGATGGAACGATCAGACAGTTTGAATTAAGGCTATTTATGCTTGTGTAACTAAAAAGGAGAGAGAGGAGAGATATTCACAAATATCATTCAATGTGTAATAATTAATATGGAAATTATCATAGCAGGAGATTTTAACTGTAACTTGAGAATGCAGGAAAAAGAAAGCATATCATGTTAAGCTAGATATTAAAAATGTGGGGAATTAAGGATTTGGAATCAAAGTACATGAACTTATAAAAGAGGAGAAAAAAACCCAAAATAGACTTTTTGGTATCAGAAAGTTTATCAATTGTGGAAAAAGGCATTGTGATGACAACTTTTTCAGATCATATGGCTATTTGGATTGAGATGAAAGGAAACAGTGCACTGAAACAGGAAAGGGATTAAAAAGAACAAATGAGGTAAATGGGACACCGTAGGTAGGAAAAAACAAAAAGAGAAGTGGCGATTACTGCAAGATCATATCGAGATGAGAGAATTCTATACGGATTGGTCAGAATGGTTACGTTTCAAACAGAAGTATAAAAAATCTTATCCATATGTATTTTTTCTTTCCCGTGTCATACAAGATAGAAAGTATATAATGCTACTGATTGTGTGGAAAGGAATGATCAAAACTTTATTATGAAGAAACAAGAACTGTATGAATTAAACAAGAAAAAAAACAGAACATTTATTATATAAGCAAAGATACTTTTTGCAAGGATAAAAAGAAGAACTTGCACCATATCCAAGTAAGATAGTTAAAGAGAATAACAGTGTTATGAGAGTATTGAAGGACTCACTGGGAAAGTATACAATATCCAAGAGAAAATCCTGGAAATAGTGAAAGAATATATGAAGACATTTGAAGAGCAGAGGATAAATATTAGTAAGTAATAGGAAGTAAATAAAGATTAAGAAAAAAATCTTCTTCTTTCGGCTGCTCCCGTTAGGGGTCGCCACAGCAGATCATCTGTTTCCATTTCTTCCTGTCCTCTGCATCTTGCTCTGTCACACCAACCACCTGCATGTCCTCTCTCACCACATCTACAAACCTTATCTTAGGCCTTCCTCTTTTCCTGTTACCTGGCAGCTTCATCCTTAGCATCTTTTTCCCAATATACTCAGCATCCCTCCTCAGCACATGTCCAAACCAACGTAATCTTGCCTCTCTGACTTTGTCTCCAAACCTTCCAACCTGGGCTGACCCTCTAATATACTTATTTCTAATCCTGTCCATCCTCGTCACACCCAGTGCAAATCTTAACATTTTTTACTCTGCCACATCAAGCTCTGACTCCTGCCTTTTTGTCAATGCCACTGTCTCCAACCCATATAACATAGCTGGTCTCACTACCCTCTTGTAGACCTTCCCCTTCACTCTTACTGGTAGACCTTCCCCTTCACTCTTACTGGTACCAGTCTGTCACAAAAATAATGACACAAATTACTGCAGGTTTTGCAAGTAGTGAATCTAGATTCAGCAGTGGCAGCACCAGATGATACTGAATAAAGGGAGTATAAGGATATGATAGCGACTCAAAAAGAATGGTTTTCAAATGTATTAAATGAATGGTTGCAGAAAGGATTTATATATAAAGAATTTTGTAGGGGTGTAGTTAGGTTTATATGGAAAAAAAAGTGATAAACAACGTGGTGTAGCAGTTAATATTGTCACCTGACAGCAAGAGGTTCTCCGGCTCAATTCTCGGCTGGGGTGCCTTGTGTGTGGAGTCTGCATGTCATCCCTGCATTTGCATGAGTTTCCGCCGGGTACTCTGGTTTCCTCCCACATTCCAAAGATATGCGTCTGGAGTGTGTCTCCACTGAAAATAGGCTCCGTCTTAGTCGGACTGTCCTGGTCAACAAATGTTAAATAAATAAAAAATAAAGAAAGAAATAATTGGAGGCCGACAGTATTAAGTAATTCGGATTACAAAATTTTAATGAAAATTTTACAAAAAAGAATGGAGAAGAAAATATGTAAGATTGTAAAGGGATATGCATACGGTATAAAAGGAAAAAGGGCTCAGGATTTATTACCGATAATTAGGGAAATAGTGGAGAATATAATGCACAGAAATGTAAATGCTAAATTAATGGCGGGAGATTTAAGTAAGTCTTTTAATAGGATTCATCATTCGGTATTATGGGAATATTTGAAGTATTTAATATAAAGTGAAAAGATAAAAAAATGTTTGCATTACAGCATACAAGTACAATATAGTCAAAGCATTAGTAAATGGGTGGTTTAGTGAGGATATACAGCTTGAGAAAGGGATTAGATAAGGTTGGCCTTTGAGTAGTATACCACTTGTGTTAGTAACGAATGTGATCTCTACAGATAAATAGACGCATGGGATTGATGAGGTATACTTTGAATGAAGGAGTAAAGATGTTGATTATGCCATCATATGCAGATTATATTCCTATTATTACTAAAGATGAGGTTTGTATGAGTAAAGCAATAATATATTTACAAGAAACTATTAAACTAATAAGGTTTTTAATAAATAAAAATGTCAAGGACTGGGATCTGAAAAGGATAACTGGAGGAATTAAATTTAAATATGACAAACAAAAAATCTTGGAATATGGTTTAGAAAACAAGACATTATAGAAACAGTACTTAAAAGACACACTAAAAGATTTCCCAGTATAAAGTGTATTTAGATCACTCTATTTTGTTAGCTAAAATTGTGTATCTAGCAGGGGTTTTGCCTTTGACTTTAGAAAAAAGTGTATAATAATATTTTTCCTTCATTTCGGGTTCTAGGCTAAATCCAGTTAAAAGGAGGGTTTGATATGTACAAAAAGCGAAGGGTGGAATAGGATTGATAAATCCGATAGTATACAGCGCATCTTTGAATTTATATAAAATAATAAAATATATAAACGGTAATGATGGTTCGATTCTAACTCAGATAGAAGTGTGAAACATAAAATGGAATGGTTTAATTGGTTTAATTTATTTAACTCAAAAAGAAGGAACGTTTACTATAAGAAAGAAATAGAGAATTATCACGATAAAAGCATGTTATGAAACAGTCATGTCAAAATGACTGAAAAGGGAAGATAAGTACGGTACAACAACATTAATATTGTCAGATATATCTGTGGAACGGGATGCATAAAGAAATAGGGAGTGCGATACAAGCGAGAAGAGGAGGATGTAAAGAAATGATAGAGTGCCAAGAACTTTTATGCAGACCGACAATACAAAAATTACTTGCAAAGGCAAATATGCCTTATAAAACTAAAATGGACAGGATGTGGTTGTATTGTGAAGAATTTGAAACTGCTGAGCATGGGTTTTTGGGATGTTAAAGGTTATGAAAAAAAGATTTTAGAATGGAACTGTGTTGAGGGATTTAAAGAAGTAAACAGTATAAATATGGATATAACAGAATTTGAGTATTACAAGAAAAAAATAGAAATTACGTCAAAAAAAATTGAAATAAACTCAATATTTCTACATATACTAAATAGTCTAGCTCCTCTTCGTCTAAAGCAGAACAAAGTAAACCATGTCCCATGGCTGACCAAGACTACCAAAACCGTATGAAAGCCAAAGCAAAATTTGGAAACAATGGCTAGCGAATAACACTCCAGACCTGTTGAAATTCGAACGTTGAAAACAGGTAAAACAAAAAAAAAAAAAAAAAGACTACTTAGACGACCAAAAAGACTATTATCTAAAACTGCAGAACAACTTTAAGTTAACCCCCCCAAATTCTGGAATTCTATTACATCTCTACTAAACACAGACACAAAGAACAACCCTTGTCCACATCCTGACAAAACATCTCAAGAAACTCTCACATTAATTCTCATTTTATCAATACTATAGCATACATCACTGCTTCTTTTCCCCCAAAGCAGCACAAACCCTGCAAATCTGTCAAAACTACCCTCTTGTTCCTCTGCCACGACACCCTCCTACTCCCCTCACAACCCCTCTTTAAAACCTATTCCAACCACTACAACAAAAAGATCATTTCACAAGCTCAAACCTTGCTCTAATGCTGACAACCAACCTACACAACTCCTAAAACTAGCAGCCAAAGCTATTGCCTAATCTATTGCCATACTTTTAAATAGATCTATCAAAGAATATGTCCCTAAATTCTGGAAAAAATGCATTTATTCTTCCTCTTCATAAAGGTGGCAATTATACGGATAACTCAAACTTCAGAACAATAGCCATTCTCTCTCCTATCTCAGCGGTCTTGGAAAAATGTATGCATATTCAAATTCTAAATTTTCTACTTCACAAGTAAATCCCATCTCCTACACAGCACAGATTTAGGCCAGGTCATACCACCACAACAGCCCTCATATCCTTCATGGACACAATTAATAGAGCCCGGGACACTGGTTAAATTGTCTCCACCCTATTCCTAGATCTCTCAAAAGCATCAGACACATTCTCTCACCCTCTCCCCATCTATCCCAACTATCTAAAAACATCCTTCTCCCTCCGCCCTTGACAGACAGACAACAGGCGGTTAAATGGCAACATTCCCTCTGTCTTTATCTTAACACTTCTGCTAGAATTCCCCAAGACTCCATACTAGGACCCCTCCTATTCAGCATTTTCATTAACAGTTTTCATTCTTCACTAGGTCAAGGATCACGTACTCAATATGCAGACGACTTGACTATTAGATGCTTCGCCAATTCCATATCTGATCTAGAACAAAAAACTCAACTTACCTTTACCTCCTCCGAGACCTGGATGAATAATAATCACTTATCCCTAAAACCAAGCTCATGCTTTTTTCCCCTAAGAAGACAACCCTCTTAAAACCCAATTCACTATACTTTCTCATAACACAGCAATTGAGGTCGTTACCCACACAAGTCTATTAGGAGTAATTATAGATTAACACCAGAAATCGGACTTACACATACATCACAGCAAAAACTCACCAAAAGTTAGGAATCCTCTATAGGCATAAATACTTCCTTAGCCCTTGCACAAAACAAGTCCTAGTTTCCACCTATTACCCTCTGTCATATATGGTGCTCCTCTACTTACTAATCTCCAATCCTCTCTAAAAGCTAAACTCGCGACTTGTTATAACAAAACAGCCAGATCTGCTACCAATGCGGAATATACCCATCACTGTATCTATCTGGAAGTGCACCTGCTCCTTGTCGTCTCCTCTCAAAATCTAACTGCACCTGCTTAATGCTGACACTGATGCTTAACCCAACATGTCCTATGTAACTATGCCAGGTGTAAACCTCTCTACCTCTACTGTCAGAAATATCTATGTAAAGTCAAACATGTCCTATGTAACCATGCCAGGTGTAAACCTCTCTACCTCTACTGTCAGAAGATATCTATGTGATGTCAAACATGTCCTATGTAACCATGCCAGGTGTAAACCCCTCTACCTCTACTGTCAGAAATATCTATGTAATGTCAAACATGTCCTATGTAACCATGCCAGGTGTAAACCTCTCTACCTCTACTGTCAGAAATATCTATGTAATGTCAAACATGTCCCATGTAACCATGCCAGGTGTAAACCTATCTCTACCGTCATAAATATCTATGTAATGTCAAACATGTCCTATGTAACCATGCCAGGTGTAAACCTCTCTACCTCTACTGTCAGAAATATCTATGCAAGGTCAAACATGTCCTACGTAACCATGCCAGGTGTAAACCTATCTCTACTGTCATAAATATCAATGTAATGTCAAACATGCCCTATGTAACAATGCCAGGTGTAAACCCCTCTAGCTCTACTGTCAGAAATATCTATGTAATGTCAAACATGTCCCATGTAACCATGCCAGGTGTAAACCTATCTCTACCGTCATAAATATCTATGTAATGTCAAACATGTCCTATGTAACCATGCCAGGTGTAAACCTCTCTACCTCTACTGTCAGAAATATCAATGTAATGTCAAACATGTCCTATGTAACCATACCAGGTGTAAACCCCTCTATCTCTACTGTCAGAAATATCTATGTAATGTCAAACATGTCCCATGTAACCATGCCAGGTATAAACCTCTCTCTCTCTCTACTGTCAGAAATATCTATAATGTCCATCTCTTTACATTTGCTGCACTGTACATTTGTCAGTACTATTATTTCAGTAATACAACCAATTAATAGGTTACCTTCACTGTTTATACTCTTGTAATGTACTCATTTCATATGTACACACTCTATGTTTTTTATTTGTGGAGCTTTTCTCCCCAGGCCTCCACTGAAAATAGGCTCAACGGCCCAGTGAACCACACCAGTAAACAAATGCAAATAAACAAAAATATAAACACAGCAAATCTTTTGTGTTCTATGGATAATTTGGAATCAAAGGGTGACGGAAATTATATTTAACCAAAAATGGGACTTGGCTATGATGTTAAAAAAAAGGTTTTGGGTGTAGGAGTTAGAGTGGGGGGTCAGAAAGCAAAAAAAAAAAAAAAAAAAAAATACTGTTATCTGTAACAGAAAAAACATCTGATAGAAAAGTATATTGTAAATATTGTGAACAATATAAATAACGCAGACATGTAAATAACTATGTATATTTTAATAAAGAAACCCTGCTTATATCAATAGGTGCTAAGGGATCCACCTGAGCTACCACCGACTCAAGCAGACTGGATGAAGCAGACTGGTTTAACGTCTCATCCAAAGGACAAACCACATGCAGGAATGCAGCATCCCCTTAAGCAGCAGTACAGTGTTAGCAATGCTTCTTCCTAGTGTGGGAACAGAACCTACACCAAAGACGAGTGTGTGACCTACTGATCCACTGCCCCCATTTAAGGCAAAAGAACAGAAAAAGGATTTGAGGGTGCTGTTTTTTTACCTAGAATGGGTGACAACAAGTACAGTATAACAGCAGTGAAATCAGCAAAGAGATTTCACTAGGGGATGGGGGTCTTATCTTATACAGACAGACTCCAAATTCTGAGAGGTAATGCCAAGCCTTGAGAAAAGTGTGCAGTTCTATGGACCACACACAATAAAAGGTATCAGGCTGCTGGATATGACAAGTGATTACAAAAAGCGTCGCTCAACTGATTATAGATCAGGAGAGAGAGAGTGGGATCACAATATTGGAGTAAAACATCATGAAGCAGATAAAACAGTTACGGACAGCATGAAGGACAAAAAATGGGAGGAACTGCAAATTACATGGACCATTCTCTAGAACTCTGAAATTACTTCTTTGCAAACAGTTACAGATCATCAGAACGAGTGATGGCGAGATGATCCACAAGAGTATACAAGAGACACGGAATAGTGGTGAGATGATCCACAAGAGTATACAAGAGACACGGAATAGTGGTGAGATGATCCACAAGAGTATACAAGAGACACGGAATAGAAGGAAAAAATGAGCAAGAGGGAAGGATGGATGCAAAGACGACAGGAAAATCATACGAACTTAAACAGCAGACTTGATAGGCTTATTTGTAATTAAGTAAATGTAATGGTCTTCAGACATGGGCACACTACCCAGCTATGACGTTGCAAGTGATTTACAGACTCTGGGGATATGCTCATTAGCGAAGTATTCTAGAACTGCAGTACAGCACTGCACGGATTACGGCCTCTGCTTTTTCTCTCTCTACTTGTGAAGACTCATCTTAGTTCCGACTATTAAACTAAAGACCTAGATGTACACACTATATAAAAACACCTGCAGCTGCCATATCCTGTTGCATGTACATTACTGTATGAACAACTGAAATAGCAAAGTGCTGTGCAGCTTTTTTGTACTGTCACGGTGAAAACAAGGACGATTATACTTCTGGTTTATTCTACACACACCTTTCAGGTAAAAGCAGCGAGAAAGCAATAGCTATTTCCAATACGTTAGCAATCAAGTTAACGTTACATCAAGTAACAGAAAAGTAAAAGGCACTTATGTACAGAACAAATGCAGACAGTGTAGGCTTACAGCAAACTGTCCTTGTACACATGGGTATATAGTGAGTTAAGAGCCTCTACCAATATGCAGAAAAGATGTGAGCGGCTAGACCACCACCAGTTAGCCATAGTATACAACTGTGAGAAGGTCAGTGAACATGTACAAGGGATGGAATGGCTAGTATAGCGTGATAAGCCATTACAGAATACATCTAAGCCATACCACACTACCTAGGCTAAAGAATCCTGCTGAGTCAGAGTTATTACCCAGCAAAAATGCCAAGTCATTCCCATCTGCATCTGCAGCAGAAAGATCGAGTTGGAAATGAACTGGAAGTTAAATGGGCTGCAATTACCCAATACAAATAAGAAGTTCAGACTTGCTCCGAAAATAACCTAGAAATCCAGACAGTGATTAGTGAGGCTGCTATAAGTTGGCCAGAAGAGAGGTCTGCAGTGAGAAAAGAAATGCAATCTAAAATGCAACATTTAAAAGGACAGATGCACTACAGGGACATATGACTGTTCAGGTAATAGCACTTAAATAAGGAAAGACATTTTGGCAGGAAGGCGCACATTACAGTTTGGCTCTTTCACAGGCTAAAAAGAAGGATTCTGCATACAACATAATGGTTAAGGCATTTGCCTTACAGAGATAAGGTGCAGGGTTTGATTCTCAAATGTGGTAATTGGCTAGGCTTAAAATGGCTCCCAAGGGCAGTTAGCCTAGTAGTAATCTATGAACCTATGAAAAATGTGACATCTTATTTTAGCCCGAAACGTCTGAATACAATATAGCAAGAAGTTGAAGACTTTGCTGTGTGTAATTGTCTACTGTTTACCATAACAATAATCCAAGAAAAGCCATGCTTCGTTATTCCATTCTGGAAAAACAATGGCATAAATATGCTTCAGTATCAGCAGTCTACACATCTGATGCGTGATATTACACAAGGTTTCCAGAAAGTAGGACACTGACAAATACTACAACAGGTGTAATTAAGGCAAGGATAGCTACATTCAAGACATAAAATTCAGGATGTAGCTGAACTGCATAATGACACAGAATGTTGGCAAAAAAATTAAGATTTTCAAGCAGAAGGGAGTTTTGAAATGTGACATCTAATCCAAACTATCCTTCATATAATGCTTACATCGACAAGCCGATAAAGACAATTAATGTTTAATGAAGAAACCAAAGAGCATTAACGGTAACTGTTACAGGGACGGTCATTTGTCAACCAGCATTACTGGAATACAAAAGCATTCTACTGCAAGGTTACCTATCGTCTACTCAGTTATTTAAGGGTTGTAGGTCAAAAGGAAGGATTTTTTGAGTCAGCAAAGACGTGTAGGAAATCAAAATCATCTTAAAGAGAAACTGCAACTGAATAAGTCAAGACAGAGATGCTATTAGAATAACCAAGCTAGCCCTCTGTGCTCAGTGAGTGAGGGAGACAAGGTTGAATTCAGCGCTGTTTCACTAAGGAGCAGCCAGGAGCTGCATTCCAGGAAAGGGAATAGCAGAAACTATATGCTGTATAACCTGCACACTGAAAGCTGCTAGGAAGAAACAGTGGAGGTTTGTTCAAGAAAAATACATTTTAAGTCACAACAATATTGTCTTTGATGTTATGAGAAGAGCAGAAGTCCCAGAGAAGTCTCAAGTGGAGCATTCAGACAAATATTGGAGAGAGTTATCCTCTGAGATGCTTGCAGTAGGCATAAC
Source organism: Protopterus annectens (assembly GCF_019279795.1). NCBI lineage: Eukaryota > Metazoa > Chordata > Ceratodontiformes > Protopteridae > Protopterus > Protopterus annectens. The sequence goes on from NC_056747.1 coordinate 1,289,723,520, forward strand.
AAGATGACAGCAACCACACAACCTGTCAAAGGAATTAACAGAGGAAAACAGTATATTTACACCTGCAACAACTACAGCCACACAAGTAGTTTTGTTCTCCACACATTTTTTTAAGACTTGTATGCACAATGAGGTACAGAATTTGACAGTGCGCACAAATCAATCTCAAAACATCAGAATGTAGTTTCCTCCTTACCTCAAGAAGCACAGAGCTCAGGGTTTGGTCAACACATAAGGGTGTGGGAAGCAAAGCCTATGATATTGGTGGGGGGCGGGCAACTTTGCTACTTGTGGCAAACGTCTTACAAGCTTTTGCTATTTTCCTTTAAAGCAAACTGTGGCCTAGACAACACAAACAGTACACCTAAACTGTGGCCTAGACAACACAAACAGTACACCTAAACTGTGGCCTAGACAACACAAACAGTACACCTAAACTGTGGTCTAGACAACACAAACAGTACACCTAAACTGTGGTCTAGACAACACAAACAGTACACCTAAACTGTGGCCTAGACAACACAAACAGTACACCTAAACTGTGGCCTAGACAACACAAACAGTACACCTAAACTGTGGCCTAGACAACACAAACAGTACACCTAAACTGTGGTCTAGACAACACAAACAGTACACCTAAACTGTGGCCTAGACAACACAAACAGTACACCTGTTCTTCTGAACTGGCAAATTTCACAGCAAAAGAAACTAAAATTGATACAGTACATTTCCTCAAGGCCTATTATTAAACTGTAAAAAGGGGACGAAGGACACTTTCATATAAGCAGGCAATAAAGAAGACCTTTCTCGGCTAAAGCAGCCTTATAACTCCATTTTCAAGCCCTACATAGTTAAATCTTCTGACAATTGGAGAATGGCTATGTCACATTACACAACTTACTTATTTTCTCTTAAATGAAGTTCCTATATACATGGGAGTTGGACAGATGCTTGATGAGAAAGTATGCAAAATCCACACTTTTTCAAAACTGGCTATTCAAATATGGCTGCACTGGAAAGTAATCTTTCCATCAACGTCCATTAAATTCAGCTAGGAGTTCACTTTATTAAGTAAAGTGCTCTAAAGCCCTTGCATTTAAAAAAAAAAAAAAGATATACATATATACACACACACACACACACACACACACACACACATATATATATATATGTGAATGACTCCAGATTTTTTATTTTTTATTTGCTAAAGCAACATTCATACTGCCATTCATGAGCCATAAACTGCAAATGGTCTCCCCAAAAAAACTTTCAGTCTTAGTAAATGTTTTTGTTTCCAATAGAACTTAGAACACCTGCACACCTATGCATTAATCTTGATCTGTACCACAGTTAAGTGACACGTCTGAGCTTTACTTACTGAAAATGAAGGGTGACACCACAGACTATGCAACTTTTGGATGGAAAATTGATCTAGCTTCAGTCTGAATGTTCCAAACATCGTTTCTGCATCTATATTCTTCAGTGCAGACTAGATTATCTGTACGTGAAGAGCAGATGCAACTGGAACACTAACAGCCTATAGGATTTTAACTTTAAACTCTTCTCTGAAGGTAAAAGATAGTTATTCTCCTGTTTATTACAAAGGCAACAGGGTTACTAACTTTTTGTTTCCTTTCTTTCTGTCCTCTATATCTACAGACCATTCACTTGTTACTGGTGGGGGTGGGGAGTTATTCTCCAGATATCCATGAGGATTTTTTCTCCCAGTTCTAGCATAAATATTACTGCAGTGGTTGGAGTGAGGGCCTGTTACACCTTCCCCCATGGGCATCTGCGTTCCCCTGATTTCCCATGAAGGCTACTACAGTCATTTCCCTTAACATAAGACAATTCCCTTTGTGTCCCCACTGACCTTCTCTAGCCTCTAAGCTACTAAACTACCTCAGGTCATCTATGTCACTGTTAGGGCTTCATCCCTTCATGAACCAGGGTTACACTATGAATGAGTCTTTTAAGCTCTCCCCTTCAAAAACAAATCTACACAAGGCATAGCTTCTGTGGATTTTGCAAACAACATATCTCAGAAACTTACATCAGACGTTCTTCCACATAAATCTTCAAAAATTACAAGCTACATTCTGCTAATGGAAATGTTCATGGATATGTTAAAGTGAAACTGTGTAAAAATCTACTAACAGCTTTCAGAAGACCAAGTTTTTGTGGACTACACCAGCATCATGAATTCACAAACTTTGATGTTAAAAGTAAGGAAACAGTCCCCCAGGCTTTCCCTACCTGAAGTGTTGAAGACTATTACCTAACTAAACACTAACCTTTTCCACTAAGACCAAATTCTACGTTATCCTGCTGACTGCTCAAGTCATGGGTCATAAGGAAATTCAGTGACTAAATGAGGTTTTCAGCTTCTTGTTTTCTACAGAAGTAAAAACTTCTGCCCTGGGTGTTGCATTAGGCTATACAACCCCAACCCAACAACTCCAACTTATATAAACAAAGTCTAGGTTACACAACATTGTGCAAAAGGGAGAAAATAGAACGAAAAACTAACCAATTTAATAACGCTTCTCTGTGACGACTTCAGTCTCACTCAGTAGTTAGGGTTCCAAATTCTAATTCAGAATTTCAGGGATTGCTTAAAACAGGAATTTGCACATGACAACAAACAATTTTTGGAAGAGAAAGTTATGATGGGCTACACATGAATTTCGAGCATAACTACCCAGAATTTACCCATTTGGGTGATACCAGTGGCTGTATAGGTATCCTAAACATCATAATCACCGTGAATGTATAGACCCTAGGCGTACAAATAAGGGAAATAAGAATTGACCTTTTGACTCCATCAGAAGCACTTGATTATGAATACCAGATAATGAAATAATGACCTTTAACTGATCAAACCAGGCAATAGTTTTAACATAAAAACAAAGTTTAAATCATTAATCTTTACTACATGATTCTGAATTTCAGAACCTTTCTGTTGGAGGCCGAGCAAATTCTAGAGTGGAAACAAATGCTAGCCTAAAACAAATGTTCTGGGCCAAAGCCAAATGGTAGTCTCATCTAACAAATGGGAATCTGTAAGAATGTAAAGTCGTAGCCTCATTACTAAGAAAAAAGCAACTATAAAATTAACGTATGGCCATCATGAGTTCTGCATTTTAAATCAGAATCACTAAATTCAATTAAAAATTATAATATGAACCCTGGAAACAAGGATAAATGGAGTTTTAAAAACTTTCACAATGATAAAACAAAAATGAAGGCATTTTTATCACTTTAGAAGATATCACCACACTGATGCTGGTAAGGTAAATACGCAACCCAAACGTGCTGTTTTTTTTAAGCTGGAATGATGGAGTGGTTCTCAGTGGTTCCCTACTTTGTTAACAACCACATACCTCTGTTTAGATATTTAACACAATGCAATTCAGTGACAATTTTGGCTAAATCTGTCTCCTGGGAGGTCTTACCTGCTAGGCACTTTAAAGAGATGCAATAAATCGTAACCTGCCTGGAAATCAATCCCTCACAATAGTTTGCAACAGTAAATATGGTGATTCGTCTTCATTCTGGCATGTTCTATGATGACAGAAGAGAAACCACTATAGCAGCTCGCTTCACGCAATTACATGAGACCAACAGTATATGGCGTGAAAAAGTGATTACATCACCCAGCACCAATGCACAAACAACATCAATGCTACTTCTGTAGTTACTAAAGTAGTAAAAGGCTTCCATAACACAAGTCTGCTGCTACAAAATAACAGCACCATCAGTCACAGGACTGTGTCCACTGGAGATTTTAACACTGCAAACAGAGAGCAAAATAGCACACTAAATAAAATCAAAGGAAATCAAGGTCAGTGTTTTAATGGGAGTTCTGTTCTCATTCACAACTGAAAGTGCTAATTCTTGTACAACAAGCGACATGGTAAATAAGTTCTTTCCTTTTTCACAAAGACTATACTTACTCTGAAAAGCCTTTCCATTTCAAGAGGTATTCAACCTTTCCTTTCACCACACGTCTATCTAGAACTTTCTCCACCACATACTCTTCCTCCTCTTCCTCTACAAGTTCTTCCACTTTTTTTTTGTTTTGTTTTTTTCCCATTGTGTTTGCCAATTTATCAGCCGGAATTGGTGCGGCTGCTAAAATAAATAATGAACAAACAAGCATCAGCGACTGTGATTAGAAAGTAAAATAGCATTTCCTGCAACTAATTTATAGTCTAAAATGACACAAAACAGAAAACAAGTTATGAGGGAGAAACTAAGTTTATCATGCAAGCTGGTGATTTTAATTTTTTCCCCCTTAGCAACTACAATTCGAAGAGAACAAATACATTCTTAGACCCCGTTACTCAATATTATTTGGCGCTAGGATACCAAAGTGTGCCACGATGTTCTTCAAATCTCTAGCCTGGTGAGAATACACAGGTAAGTCGACATTAGTGTAATGGTGAAGACAGTACAGTTGTGTAAGCAAAATTACCAAACCAGAAGATCCTCAAAAGATCACTGCTGCAGTAGCCTAAGCCATACCGGTTATATCCTGCATAGGATACCGGTTAGATCCTGCATAGGATAGAACAGCTGGCTAGCTTCCACAGTTTCAGGGCACCTTCCATGCCCCCAAACTGGTAGTCAGCTCGAGCTGAGCCAAGTAAATATCAGGTTTGGGTGCGAAATGTCTTCAGAGATTTAATGCCAACTGAGAGATGGAGGTTACGCCCCAACAGTATACAGCTACAAGTAAAATGAAACCAATGTCCACAACCTGGCATAAAAACCACTAAAATAAGGGGAATGGCGGGAGAGGCTACTGCAGCCGTGATCATTCAAACATCTACTGTTATGGCACGTTTAAACTGTACTATGGTCATCATATTGATCACTGCTGCAGTAGCTTAAACTAGATGAGTAGATTTCCATAGCTTACATTGGGGGGGGGGGTGGAAGGGGAAATGTCTGGGTGCCCCTTGAAAATGGTCCTAGCAAAGCCTGATTTAGCCCTGGAGATGGAATCAAGCTTAAAATGCTAAGTAACAATCTGTATTGAAAACAAAGTTTTAGCTTCTAGAATACTCCTAAAAATAAACCCTTTCCAGAAAACCACAGATGAAGCCAAGGCCCTGGCAGAGCGAGCCCTGACCCTGCCTGGAATAATTTTGTTGTGACGAGTATAACAAAAGATAATAGCCTTGGACAACCATTTGGAAATGGCCTGTTTTGGCACAGGTTGCCTTTTTTTCTTACCATCACAAGAAATGAACTGATCAGAAGTTGTGAAAGATTTTGTTTTGTCAAGACAGTAACCAAATTGTCTATGGACATCCAAGGTACCGAGCCATCCTTTCTCCCTCATTTTTGGGTTCATGAATGAAAACAAGGAGATGGACAGTTTGGCTTAAAGTAAACCTGAACACCACTTCAAAGTAGGATTAATTCTCAAATAAGTCCTATTCTGTGAATAAAAATGAGACAGGGTTGACCCACCATAAGAGCTTACAACTCGGATACTTTTCCTGCAGTGGTCAGAGCAATCAGTAAAACAGTTTTCCCATATTAAGAAACCTCAAGTCAATCAGATGAGCTGGTTCAAATGGACCAAGTATTAAGTTTTAAGATCCCAAGGATAAGCCAGACTTTCTTGGGAGGTCTCTCATGCAAAACCCCATTCAAAAATGTTTTGACATCAGAATACATTGATAGAATGGGATCCATGGGCAGACCTGCTGAAATCGCCGATAAATTAACTTGACAAATGACTATGAAAGGCCACAGGATAGCAACAGACACAAACATTATAAAACCAGAGAACAACTAGCCCTGAATGGGTGCTGGTTATGTTGGTGTCACCAACCACAAAACCTTTTCCATTTGCTAAAATAAGATTTTCTAGAGGAAGATTTTCTTGCCTCCATAAGTACTTGTTGCACATCCTCAGTAAACAGGTGATTACCCTATCATCCAGTCAGTTAGTTCAAGTTATTTGGGGTTGGAATGTATCAAGCATTCCTGTTCTTGTGTGAGTAGATCCACTCTGTGATGGAGTTAAAATTAGACTTTTGAATGTTTACTTGGAATCTAGACTTGTATAAGAGATCTCTCTTCCAAATAAGAGATTCCTGACACTTTGAAAATGACTCTGCAAAGATAAGCAAGTCATCTAAATGTGGAAAAGTGTGAAAATCCTGCACCCTGCAATGGCCCGTTACTGGAGCTAGACTCTTTGTGAGCACTCTTGGTGTAGTAGATAGCCCAAAGGGTAAAGCAGAGAACTGATAATGTGATCCAGATACACAAAACCTTAAAGAAATGTCTGAAATCTTGATGACTAGGGATGTGATAAGAATCTTTTAAATCTAGAGTTACCAAAAAACTCAAATGTGGAAGAAGGGGTAACAGACTGTAGCAGTATTTTCAAGTTGGGCACTATCACAAGTTGCTTTAGGAAATAAAGATCCAGAACTGCTCTACAGGCATTTTTTTCTTTGGCACCAAAGACATCCTTGAATAAAAAATGTTTCTCAACTGGGAAAGATGAACTGTTTCTATTACTCCCTGAGACAACATGTGCTGTAAGATGGGGGGGGGGAAGAGAAATTTGGTCTGGTGGATGAGAAATAACTTCCTGGATTGGAGGATTTTTTTCCCACAGTCATTTGTAATCTTGTTGAATGAGCTTCAGAACCCATTTGTATGAAACTATATGCTGCCAAAGAGAGAGCTGGAGATTCAAACCTTCTAGAAGGGATAAGGGACTACCATGGTGGGAAAGGGGAGGGGCAGAGGGCAAGGTCCCCTATATAGTCATTCTGACTTGTTTGCTTGCCCTTTGGTTTGGGGGGAGCTTCTTGCTTTCTTTTTGGAACCCCCTTGCCATTATTTAAATAATATATATATATTTTTTAAATTATAAGATATCTATAACTCTGTCAACACAATGTCCACTCCTTACCTCATTTTCTCCCTCTCCTCAGTGTTTATTACTACTCAAAAATAAATATATATAACAGAAATCTCATTTGTCCATAACTATTATGTAATACATACACACTACTAACTTCATTTTTTCTCACAGTGATCTTCACTGAAATGCTTGTGTGTTTTTCTTTTTGAACCTGTATCTACCAGAAAACTGTACTGAATACTACTTTGTATAGACTAACTAGAGGATGTGTATTCTGCATCTTACTGTACATATACTATTGTACTAATTATTGTATTTTGCTTATACTTCTGTGGAGCTTTTCTCCCCAGGCCTCCGCTGAAAATGGGCTTCTGGCCTAGTTGGACTTTCTTGGTAAAAAAATGTAAATAAAATATATAATAAATGTCTGCTTACCAGTACTTTTCTAGGAAGATTGTTGTTGTCCTTTAAACTTCTTTTTTGCAGGGAGGCAAGCTCCCCTGCACCCCCCGAACTTGTATATACCAACTCAGAGATTATCACACCTCAGAGAACAGGGAATATCCCAAGAAATTGCCATCTCGGACTTGGTATATTTAAGTCCATCTTTTTGGTCATTCAGTCTGTTTTGGGGCTTACTCTAGGGAGTCCTGACATTTCAAACGGTTACCAATTTTAATGCACAGTGACTACAAGTTTCACAAAACACAAGATGCAGTAAAGCTTTGCTACAGTTTCCTTTCTCTCTACCAGTGTAGGATACGAGACTATCCTGAATCATGCCCTCATATAGGTAGAAGGTGCGTGACAGCTCTAACCTGCATCAGAGTTAAAAATGTAAATCACACCATATGGAGTACTGAGTGCAGTCTGAAATACTTGCTGACGAAGCTGACCCAATGCAGACGGTGTCAGAGTTTTCATTTAGGGACTCTAAAGCAATGGAATTAAGTAGTTCTGCCTTTGTGAAAAAAACGGACAAACCGTATACATCTGGAAATGTCTCACTTGAGAGCAGTTTGCCCAAGAACTGAAAAATGCTTTGCAACTGTTTTGGTCCTTTTGACAGTCCACAGCCATGACCTTGTATACCTTTAACATACCCGAGACACCAACCTATGTTAGAATACAAACTGTACATCATGTAGCGTCCTTAATTAATACTGAAATATATGGTGACAAAGCTGACCTGAGTCAGATGAATCTTACCGCTTCATGTTACATGGTAGCAAAACTAACTCAGTTACGTGATTTTTATTTTAAGTGTACACATATAGAAATGAATTACGTGACTTATTTTAAGTGTACGCATATAGAAATGCCTTGCTTCAGGGTAACTTGTCTAAGAACTGAAAAATTTTTGTTAAAAAAAAATGTATCTCCGAAGCAAACCCAGGCTGTCGCTGAAAAGGGACTTGCAGCTACTTTCATTTATCTCGGTAAAATATTTAAACAAAAAAATATCCGAGTACTATGCTTCTGTGTGCTATTCAGTAAGTGGTTTTCAAAGTTTATATCTGAGTTTTACACAGGAAGAAGACAAAATGTTACAAACCAGAGGCAAAAGTTTCAGACACAGACGCACACAATTTGCCATATGTTCCTCACAAGCGCATAAGGTTCCACTGTGTCCACTGATAGTTACTAAATTAAAGAAATGATCCAAAGACTTGGTTTCAAAACAATGGTGTGTACAGTGGCCTGTGATACAGAAGAGCTCAAAATAAGTGAGAGAGTCAAACGTTTGAGAACAAATCACTGGAACCACAGCATCAAAAATTATGTTGCAGATATGGCAATAAGTACAATAAGAAAGGTAGGTCCTGCAATTTACCAGGTATGCAGATTTTGTAGAAAAAGAAGCCATACTACTGACTTTGTAAAATTGAGAGAAACACATTTTCAGTTGAAAAGATACACACTGTTACACAGCTAAGAAAACTAGTTGTCTGCAGGCATGACTTGTATTAGCAACATGCAAGACAAAAGATACAGAAAAGGTGCAACCAGAAAAAAGAGCTGGAAATCTAGAATGAGTGAAATTAATAGCTGAAGTAAAGCATTTAGATTACATACTGATGCAGAGTTTAACAATGTCTACTTTAACATTCAAAGCACTTGGTCTGAAAGAGTAAGTATGCAAATGACACCTCCACAGCATCTGCGTAAGAGACAGAGATCCCTTCAGTGATCAATGCAAAAAATAACAACAATCCCACTGTATAGCTGTAATAACCTGACTGGCAACAGAGTACCCTGAGGAGTAAGCAACCCTGGGGGTACAACCACACTTGCAACCTCCCACAATCAGACCACTGACTGCCTGCCTAGGACAACTGACTGACACAACATAAGATTTCTCCTCATCACCACATTATGGTGACAACCCTAATCCCAAGTGTTAAAAAGTTACTAAAATATCAGTCTTCCTTCAGGTGACACTACATGTGTCGGTTCTGCTGGGGGCATTTATGCTGACAGGACTCTGACAGATGTGAAGCCTTAGCCATAACAATTTTGAAAGGCCAAAGAAAAGCACAGAAAACAAAATCAAAACATATTGACAACAGTATGGCAAAAATACAGTAAACCAAGAAGAACTTTTCACTTCAAGATGCTTAAAACAAGAGACAAACTGTTAATGCCAAGAAAAAGCCTAAAGACCCTATCAGCCAAAATAAAACTTGAGCAGAGCAGCAAAAATGGCATGGGCAAAGACCAGTGTAGGGAATGAACAGTTAGAAGAAAAATGAAAATATCACAGCAAAGGGGTTCTGCTCTGTACACACACACACACACGTACACACACACACGTACACACACACACGCACACACACACGTACACACACACACACACACACACACACACACACACACACACACACACACACACACACACACACACACACACACACACACACACACACACACACACACACACCCCTACACACACCTGCAGGACTGATCAAAGGAGAAAATGAACCATACGACAAACAAGAATAAATGCTGGAAATAACCGAAGAAGGTCAGATCTGCATTAATCTTGCTACCATGATGAGCAGCAAGCAACATCTGGGGAAAGATGACAATGTGAGGCTACTATGAGTAAAGGAGGAGAAGCTGAATATGAAAATTAACACTGCTGAGCTGACTCGAAACTGGCATTTCAGTCATAGTGGTTAAGGAAGATTAATCAGACCACATCAGATACATCGTTATGAATCATTCAAGCATATCAGTGGAGCAGAGTGCAGCAGGAAAGCCTGTCTAGTAAGACATATCTTAATACATAGCTCTTCTCCACTGCAATCTCTTACAATGACATGCAACACATCAATCAATAATGAACCAGGCACCAGAACGCATGGTAAACGCCTATCCTTCCCCCCTCACTCAGTAATGAATCAGACACCAGAATGCATGGTAAACGAGTATCCCCCCCTCACTCAGTAATGAACCAGGCATCAGAATGCATGGGTAAATGCCTATCTTTCCCCCATCACTCAGTAATGAGTCAGGCACCAGAATGTATGGTAAACACCTATCCTTCCCCCATCACTCAGTAATGAACCAGGCATCAGAACGCATGGTAAACACCTATCTTTCCCCCATCACTCAGTAATGAGCCAGGCACCAGAACGTACCGTAAACACTTATCCTCCCCCCATCGCTCAGTAATGAACCAGGCACCAGAAAGCATAGTAAACACTTCCCCTTTCCCCATCACTCCGACTATCAAGAAATTATGGAAAGAATGACTGACTGTCCAGCAGTACTAGAAATGCTGTAAAAACCCCAGTTTTCTGTTTGGCAGCAGAAACAGAATGCTGGAATTTGTAAAACCACCTACTCCAACTGACTTTTGTTTATAAAAACAGTTTTAACATGATGCAATCAAGTCCAAGAGTGACTTAAAAAGTTATTTTGCCTCCCCCCACTAATGTGACTATGTGCATCACAAAACAGACACGGCTGGGGGGCGGAGCCTAGATGGCAAACAGATGAGCACCATTTTTTAGAGCTCCACAAAACAGTACTAGAAAACAGGGAAAAAATTATTGTCGTTAACCAGAAATAGAAAAAAAATATTAAGGAACTTAAGAACTACAACGCTACCAAATTTCAAGAAATATTATTGAATTGTTCCTGTCACAATATTCTGAAGAACAACACAGTTGTTTGGTAATGGCCAGTTTAAAGAATTATCACTCAAAAACCATTCTGAAGAAGGAGATACAACTGATGTCTTCCACATTACATGAACTGTCGTTGAAAATGGAGAGATTCGCTGATAATTTGGAAAGTTTCAAGGGAAAACTGCCAAAAGCAAACAAATGTACTAGAAGAAATACTGCAGCAACAACAAAGTAAATTACTTGATATGGAGACATCACTAAATGACATTGATGGAAGACTCAAAAAAGAGGAAAATCAGAAAGAATTCTTACTTCACCAAAATAACTTGCTACTTAATAAAGTGGATGATTTAGAAAACAGGGAGAGGAGAACTAATATAAGAATATTTGGCCTTCCAGAAAAAAACTGAGGGAGAAGACATCATCACCTTTTTGAATTCCTGGCTTCTTGAAGTGCTTGATTTAAAAGAGGGATTATCAAATGGAATAGAAAGAGCTCACAGAGCCATAGGAAAATCTATACCCTCTTCACTTAATGCATCACCAAGATCAATTGAGCTAAAGTTCCTGTCCTTCTTGGATAAAGAGCTCATTTTAAAAACAGCCTGGAGAAAAAGTCCCATACCATATAAACAGAGTCAGATCAGATTTGACAATGATTATTCTGCAAAAGTGCTAGAAACAAGGAAAAAAAATTGACCATTAGTGAAACTTCTCAAACAAAATAAAAAGCGCAGATGGTATATCCTGCTAGAATCAGAAGTTTCTATTCAAATGACTTGAGAACCTTTAACACTGAAGAAGCTTCTACCTTCATCAAGAATAATAATATCATCACAATTCCTGAAGAAATTGACTGGACTGTTTCCACCAACTTGAAAAGATCTCCAGAAAAAAAATACTTGGTCTGATGTAAGGAAAAAGAAACACAGAACTGATTCTAAAACTACACAGTCTTCCAAATCTCTCAAAGAATGAACAAAGATATAGACTTCTGGACTTAACCTCAAAATGTATGTATTTTATCTGTTATATTGCCTATTATACTCAGACATTTATACTTTTCTTAAACTTATTATTTATGCAACATACTCATCACAAGTCTAGTGGTTGTGTCTGATAATGTTAAATGGCTTTATAACTTAGAGTGACTTCTAAAAATATAGTTACATCTCATTCACAGGCAGTGAGGAAAACCAGATTCAAATGTTATCTTTCACTTTAGTATAACTAGTTATATGTAAAGGAAGAACAGAAACAACATATACATAAATGTTTTTTCTCATCTCCCTTTTTAATAGTATATTTAGTTCACCTCATTGTTGCATAATAGGAATTGAAAAATTTTAATCATAGTTTCTGTGGCTTACTGACTTCACTACACTTCAAATTCTAGAGTCACTATAAACAGAGTTAGTTCCATTACTGGGTTCTGACAATGTTGTTATTTGAAACATTCTTATGCGCTAGTTAGAGCTTCCCTTGTCTGCTATGAAAGATTTAAGGTGGAAATAGTCAGTTACGGAATCCCCTGCTTGTCTGTTGTTAAGGTAGCGCTAGTAGTGTGATATCAGTTAAAACTGCGGTGGTGGTGCTGCGGTAGCGTTGTCGCCTCACAGTTAGACGTTGCCCGTTCGATTCTCAGTTAGAGTGTCTTCTGTGTGGCGACATGCGTGAACGGCGTTCCTTCGTTGAAGGCTGTGCGTTAGGCCCGGCAAGCCAGCACGTAAAACTCTACTGCCAATCATTAGCGGACCGGAGTTCTGCTGTGGCGACCCCTAACCGGGAAAAGCCGAAAGACACAAACAAACAGTATTGTGATATCAGTTGCACAAGCAGTATATTTTAAGCTTATTTAATGTGGTCTTTGGATTATTAAAATCTACAAACCCTGACTTCTTTTAAATAAATAAAAAGAATAGGTGTGAAATCAGTGACAGAGTAGCTGTTTTTCATGTAGGGAACACAAAAAAGAATTTACAGCAACATTGAATAACATTCAATTGAAAAAATAATAGAAGCATTACAGACTACATTGTTACACTTGAAGTAAACACAGTCCTTTCTTACTTCTAAGTTATTCCCATGCTATAAGATGCACTATACTATGGTGATCCAGTAAAATGACATGTCTGACAGTTTTATAAGCATCTGTTACAGCGTTGCAAGTGTAAATAGGAAAATGTGTGTGAGATGCACACATCAGCTGCAGTTGTGACATACTTTTGTGCACATAATAAAGTAAAATTAATACAGGTTTCAGACATATTACACTGAATATTTCATTAACCTGGTACCATAAATCTAATTTCAGAAGCCACAAAGGGACTTATTACCTTGTACTTTTAACTCCTGCTTATTTGAATATAATGTGCATATTGCTTTATTAGATAACAGTAAACCCTGTACTGTGCAGTGTTGTTGTTTTCCTCTGCTCACACTACCTAGACATGTTCATTTGAATTGATTAAGTAGTAACCAAATAATAGTGAATACAGTAGATGGTAAATTACTGATTACTCTCCTCCCCCTTTAGTGCTTTCTAATCGTTGGTAAGTGGGGTTCAACTTTCAGTAAAGATACTGGTAATTAGCCAAAATTCTTACACCAACTGCACTACTAAATTGTATGGACATGTGTACTTATTTTCTATGATGAACAGTTGATTTATTCCCAGCAAAACTTTAAGCCATGGTTCTATAACTCATAACATTGGCATCTCAGACAGTCTTGCGAGTGCTTGTTGATGTATTGTGGGAGTTGCCTTGATAACAGGGAAGTACTGGGAAACCTATAGTAAAACGGCACATAAATTAACATAATAAAGTAGTTTATATGTCATTCATTCCACCAAGAATTGTTGGAATTACACATTTACGGACATAGGTTTCTAAGAAACACAAATCCTAAACAATATTCTGTATGCTACACATCTGGTTAAGGCAGGGATTTATAACATAAACTACCTTTAATCCTTCAGACATTAGTTGTATAGCTGACTATTATGCAGATGATATTTTTACTGAATATTGACAACTGTTTAAATAATAAGGTTATCAGTTTCTTAGTGAGATGGTTGGTAAAATGAGTTCACCCTGAAATTTCATCTTTATTTCCTTACAGTAAATGGCCCACGAGAAAATGCCTTCATGGTCGGCTTCTGCTACTGCTTCAAGTAGTAAAATAAGACAATTTGTAAATTGTAATTCCTGATGAGAAATTCAAGTAGAACACTAATTAAATAGATACGAGATGGAGAGATTTCTTAAGGCACTGTTCAGCTTAATAGGTTTTGTAATTTTTAGAGTGTCGTTACTTTTAACAATTTAATAACATAGAAGGGAGTCTGCCTACTCCTCTATCGTGCTGCATGACACAGTCTTTGATAAAAACTCTACTATAAAGGTTCTAAGGAACTGTGGCTGTGCAGAACACCTTCAGTAACGCTCTGTCTTGACTAGCATTTTGTTCAATATTCTGTGATGATATTCTCATAATATGAATTGTTGTTATAACTATGCATTAGTATTAAGAAGTTTATAAATTGCTCACCCACATGGCCACTTATCAGGGCAAACTGCTTCTGTTTCATCATCAATGAGTGATCACTATGGCCTAATGTTGCCTTTCTTCATTTTTTCATTTAATTTGTCACAACGACATTCATGGGTGGACATAAAATAAAATGAATCTGGTTATGCTTTCATTTGTCTCTAATTGAAAGCATGTGAGTGATACGTAGAAATTTATGACATGTATTGTTCACTCAAACATATTTACATTATCATCTCTAGTGAACACAACTCTAAGGGTTCATTCTATGGACTACATAGTTTGTAGTATGATTCAAGTGTTCTGAATAGACTTGTCCAAATTTATCTTCACTTATTGACACATTTCTAAATCTACTTCACTCAGTTATATTCTTAGTATGTAGGAGAGTGTTTATCTGACATGATCATTAGTATACTGGTCATATCAGAATATTGGAGACTATTAATATGTGTGTATATATATATATATATATATATACTACTCTCAGGCTAAAGAGAACTAATGTTAAGCAACATTTACTGTGTTATAAATGAGATTTTACTTTATGAATGTTTAAGTAGTGCATGATAGGATGACTATATTTTGAAAAAGAAGTCTAATCTAAAATTAAACTGTATTACCAAACCAATACTCATTTCCATACATTATGTTAATTCATTATTAATAGTTATATAGGGAAAATAATAACGAATATTGTTAAATCTCCAAGATAAGAGAAAAGGTGTACCGGAGCTCGAAAGGAGTTAGTTTTTTTTTTCTTTCTTTTTTCATGAGGGAAGTTATGGTAGGCAATCTGTTAGATTTCTTCTCATCTGGCAGATTGGAAGTGTATTTCACATCACGTATATTAGCAGGTTTACAAAAATATTTACATACTTGTTGTTATACAAGTAACTTTGGCATTTTTATTTGTTCTTTTTTTTACTGGCCTGAACTAAACTCTATTTTAAGTTATTTGACCAACATTAAAATACTGACTACAATGAGAATTATTAACACAGTAGTTACACATTTTACATTTGGTATGGTATTACAAAATATAATACAAAACAAATATGATGTAAGGTTAAATACTGAGAATGGACTTGACTATTTTATCCTTAAACCCTAACGGTTTAAACAGTTCAAGGAAAAGATCTAACTTATTACGATCTAACTTATTACGATATATGAAATTAAAGTTACAAGTAGTATTTCTTCAAGAGACTCACTTCAAAACAAATGATACTTTTAGCTGGAATCCTAATGAATATATGATCTTATGTCACTCTTCATATAAGAAAATGACTAGGGGAACTTTAATTTTATGGAAAAAGAATGTCACTATACCTCAAATCATTTACAAATATGAAGATAAAGGAGGATTCGTAGCCATAGTAATAGTAAAATATAACAATAGACTCTGGACATTAGTACATATATATCGGTTTCCAGGTATTTGGGTTTGGAACAATAACAAAACACATGGCTCTAATAACTAGAGTATATAAAAGAAATTTGATTTTGGGAGGTGACTTTAATTGTATATTGGATAAATCAGAGACCACAAGCAAAAGAAATGTATGTGTAAGTTCTATAGGGAAGCTACTTAACAAATGGGAAGAAAGTTTAAATCTAATTGATGCATTTAGTTATAAGGAGAACAATTCATTATTATTTTCACACCAAGACCACAGATTTGGGACATATACAAGAACTGATCAAGAGCTAAATTCAAAAATAATAAAATTTTCCATAATCCCTTGTCCCTTTTCAGACCATAATCCATTAATTCTCAAAATACATACAGATTATTAGAAATTAATTTTTTTGTCAAGAATTCCAGCTTACATTACAAAATTAAAACAATTTAAACCTTGGTTAGATTCAGAAGTGCAATTCTTTTTAGATATAAACTACACTACTGAAATAAATGTAATCTCTGGGGTACCTTGAAAGCCTATCTAAATGGAAAAATTCTTTCATGGTATAAAAACAAGCTAAAAGAGTGGGAATCAGAATTATGTAACATCCAAAAACAAATTACAGATCTTCACTATTAATTCATCTACTTACACACAAAATAATCATAAAAAGCATTGGGAGACTTAACAAAATATATAATGAAATCCTAACTCATAAAACTAATATAGCTGTAGAAAGGTTAAAACTTAGTTCCTATGCATTATCACCCAAACATATGCATAATTTAGCAATAAGATTAAAATTTGATTAAAAATAATTTTACAAGTATTATACATGAAGGAAGGAAAAAAAAAAACAAAGGTTTCGGATATAAATGATATACTAGATGCATTTAAACATTATTTCTCTGACCATTATAATGATACTTCACATATAACTAATACATCAAACCTAGACCTGAAATTAGTGAAGGTAAAGGCGATACCAGTAAAGTTAAACATTCAAAAACAAATATCTCTAAAAGAAATTACTCAAAAAAATCAAGGAAAGTAAAAGTAATAAAACACCGGGAATTGATGGAATAATTAATGAACTGTATAAGACATATCTTCAGTAATATCACTGTTTCACAAAACTTTGAATGAAATTCTAGCACAAAACGCAATTTCAATTTCATGGAGATACTCCTTAATTACACCCATTATAAAAGAAAACAAAGACCCTTTACAGTGTAGATCTTACAGGCCAATATATTTACTTAACAATGATTATAAAATCTTCATGTCAATATTAGTAGAATTAAAAAATCATTGACACACAATAAATGAGGATCAAACAAGATTAATTTATAAAAGACACACACATGACAACATACAAAGAATTCTAACACTCTTAGATTTTCTAAACAGAAACAACCAAGAAGCTCTAATAGTAGCTTTGGATATAGAAAAAGCCTTTGATTCGTTGAGCTGGGATTGTCTTTTTAAGGCTTTAGAACTGTTTGAATTTCCTACTAATTTTATTATGCTAATAAAGAATATTTATAAAAACAATTTGGCTTATGTAAAACTTGGGCCATTTACCTTGAAGGCTACTGAAATAATCAAAGGTACAAAGCAGGGATGTCCGATGTCTCCCATCCTGCTTGCCTTAGGAATTCAATTATTTGCCTCATTAGTACGCCACAACTCTAATACATCAGGCATAGATGTACATGGTCAACTCAATTCAAAAATTATGTTATTTGCTGATGATGTTTTACTCACATTATCTGTCTCTACGAAATCACTACAAAAACTAGATGAAATAGTGTAAATGTTTTATCATATTTCCGGCCTTAGATTTAACAAGAGTAAATCTAATTGTATACATATATATATATATATATATATATATATATATATATATATATATATGAATAAAAAGAGAGAATTTATCTTAACTACAAATTGTGTGACAGGAAAACAAGTTCCCATAACAAAATATTTAGGAATAGCACTATGTGATAATTTGGAATCTACGTTAGCCACAAATAGCAACATAATTAATAAAATAAAAATGTTAATAGTAAGCTGGAATAAAATGTTCTTGAGATATGAAGACATATTACAAATAATAAAAATGA
Source organism: Protopterus annectens (assembly GCF_019279795.1). Classification (NCBI taxonomy): domain Eukaryota; kingdom Metazoa; phylum Chordata; order Ceratodontiformes; family Protopteridae; genus Protopterus; species Protopterus annectens. The sequence continues at coordinate 1,289,741,638 of NC_056747.1, forward strand.
CAATACTTCCAAAAATTAATTGCATTGCACAAGCTATTCCTATAGTACCTAACAAGAAAATATTGAAATAAATAAAATTCTATTAAACTTTCTTTGGTATCCAAAAAGAAATAGAATAGCCTATGCACATCATGTTAGATCTTGAGAAATTGGTGGAATTAAACTTCCAGATCTAGAATCATACATAAAAGCTTCCATATTAAGAACTATCATTAATTGGATAGATCATAATTATTCTTCAACATGGAAAACACTGCACACTATTATTTTTCTAAATGAAAATAATTAAAAACTGTATATTAAGTGAACAAAATTATAGGATGTGGCACATATTGACTGTTAATATTCAAGATAATATAACAAAACCAACAAACTTAAATTATATAAATAATAGTTACAATTTATTCAGAAGATTTATATATACTAACACAGATATTAAGATATGGCTAGACTTGATAATACCCTTTAGCTCTACAAAGAATTTCTTCAATAAAATTCATAATGTTATTTTAACTAGATGGGAGGGGAAAAACTTCACTTGTTGGCAACACTGTATACAGAATCAAATAGTATTAGACATTCAACAAATTCAGAATAAGTATGACATTCCATCAGCAGACTGGTTGACACTATAAATCATATTACCATATGTTAAGGGTCTTAATAGTAAAATTATTAATTCTCCTTATAAAACTAGTCCAAATTTGATAAGTCTAATATCTGAAGTTATTTACGACAATTATAACTGGACAAATCTAATTTCAAAATTATACAAAATATTGATAACATATAAAACTAACCCCAATGCAAGATATTGGAATTTCATAGCAAAAGGATATCACACTAATCTATCAAGTGAGAGTAAAACCAATCTTTTATGTTCTGTTAACATTTAATTTACAAGTATGGAAAATATTTACATGGAAATATATTCACAGGGCATTTATTACACCTGATAAACTAGCCAAATTCAATTCACTTGATAAATCCATTTGTTGGAGATGTTCTTTAAACTGTAAAGCTGATTGGTCTCGTATACTTTTTGATTGTATTAATATAAAAAAATTGTGGGAAGAAATTACTACTTTTCTCCAAGCTATAGTTACAGATACCTTTATTTTAACCAAAGCTTTAGTCCTCTTAAATGTTAATGATATTATTGGAATGAATAAAAAAGATCTATACCTACTTGGGTCCATACTTGCTGTGGCAAGGAAATGTATAACTAGAAAGTGGAAGTCTTCACACAAGAACCTACTCTGGAAGAAGTCTTGAGATTGATGGAACTAAGAGCGACATTAGAAATCAAGGTGAAGGAATCGAGAATTTCACCTAAAACATGGACAAACAATCCTTGGGAAAAAATTTGAACTTTCATTGAGACATTAAAAATGAACTCTAAATAATTAACATATAACTTTATACTTTATTAATTAAATATTATAAATTTTTGTTACTAATTTCATACATTTTATTAAATTTTTCCCCTCCTTTGTTCAGGTCAGTTGTACATAGTGTATATAAAGTTTTATAATACTTGTTTATTGATGACTGTATTGTTAATTGTTTATTTTCCAAATATAATGTTTATTTGAAAAAAACAAAATAGACACGGCTGGTGGGGGAAGGGGTGGGAATAAGGCGAAAATGATGAGGAGAGGTGGGCCGAGGGTGGTGCAGTGAGTTTGGCTGTGGTCTAATTACTGTCACAGGGAAAGCAGGAAACGCTAGGTACACAATTCATAGTTTAAACTAAAGTTAAATGACCTTTGTCTAGCTAAGGAAAGATATATTGTCAGCAGTACGCGATTCAAACACAGGAAATGAAAAGCATAAAAGAATACTTGTGATATGTTATACTGGCCTTTAAAGTCAATATAAGCTGTGCAACAGCTGTGAGACTGTTCAGTGCACAATGGATTACAAAACAATCAAAGAAAATAAATGACCTCTTATTCAGTTCCAGAAAAACGCAGCAGAACTAGAACAACTTGATTCAGTTTAGTGAGTGTTTGCTCTTGATTTGTGTAGATTATCATTCAAAGCTTCCTAAAATCATCAAGTTAATAGACCCTAAAATTCATAGTGCAACCAAAGTACTTAAAATATGATGTTTCTAGACATGGGACTTCTGATGTGGTTACGTAAGACTGTGTTTCATAAAAGAGATTTTTCTGGGCAGTGGGAGTTTCAACACACACCACAATCAAATGGTCAAGTAAAAAGGAAAGCTGATGCTATCAAAGATTTCAAGGGGTTAAAATCTCAGTGCATTAACAGCACCTGTTATCTAGTTTTGGTGGAATATATAAATCCTCTGCAAGGTTCAAGTCTCTTGCCAACTTGAATAATGATAACTCGGATTCAAGACCACAATACCAGTCTCTCCTCCCTTAATATTGGATTTCTTCTTTAAAGAGACTTGAAGAAAAGCTGTCAAGACAAAAAAATATTACTGCAACCAGACTGCAGAAAGTACAGTTGTGTACACTTACCATAAATGTAGATGTCTGGGTGTATTCACTGTTGCAGTCATTACATTTGGGTTATCTGCCTGCAGGTAGCCCTCAGCTGGCCTGAATACCAGAGTCTTGGACCCCTGCATTGGATGCTGTCTCTTCTTCCATGATATCAGGTCGTCAGGGGTATAAAACATGCAGCCGATGCCATTACATCAGTTTTTCTTGCCCCAGATGTCAGGTGCCCCCATAATGGGAAGCAATTATATGTTATGTTACACCTCCATCAAAAAACAAATACACCAGAAAGCTTAAATACACCAAACAAGAAGGAAAGGTAGAGCCAAGAGAAGTCAGGGGGCTGGAGGGAGGGTAACCAGGACTGCAACAGTGAATACACTCGACTATCTACATTTATGGTAAGTGTACACCACTGTACTATGTTCTTCGTGTTTCACTGTTGCAGTCATCACATTTGGGTTGATTCCCAAATCGAAGGAAAGGAGAAGGAAGCTAGAGAGCATTAGGGTCAGCTATTAAGCCCTGCAAGACCGCAGTGGCAAAACCAGCTTTGGATTTAGAAAAAATAGGCATGAGGTAATGCTTGGTGAAGGTATGCACACAGCTCCAGGTAGCAGCTTCTAGGATGTCTCTGGTAGGGACACCTCTGAGAAAGGCTGTAGAGGTAGATGCAGCCCTGGTGGAATGTGATCTTATCCCCTATGGGGTAGGCTTTCCATGGTGCTTATAGCAGAAATTAATGCAATGGGCTATCCACTTAGAAATGGCTTGCTTTGAAATGGCCTTCCCCTCTGCCCCTGCAGCAAAGCCAACTAGCAGCTGTTCAGATTTTCTGACAGGCTTAGTCCTGTCCGGATAGAACCTAAGTTGCCTGTGCATGTCCAGGGAGTGCAGGATCCTTTTCCCTTTATTTTTGAGGATTAGGGAAAAAAAGTTGTCAAATAAATGGATTGGTTTAAAGCCACACTAGATACTACCTTGAGCATAAATGTAGGGTTGGTCCTGAGGGAAACCCTGTCCGCATGGAAGATAATGAAGGGTTCCATGGCCATAAGGGCCTGCAATTCAGACACTCTTCTTGCTGAAGTGATGGCTAGAAGTAAAGCCATTTTCCATGAGAGGAATTTTAACTCTGCTGGGGCAACAGGTTCAAAGGGCGGAAGCGTGAGCTTTTCCAATACAAAGTTAACGTCCCAGGCTGGAGTGGGAGCTCTCCTGGGAGGTCTTACATTTTTTGCTCCTCTCAGGAACTGTTTCACCAGAGGATGAGAGAACAGGGGCGGCTCAGTGTTATAATGAGCCGAGATGGCTGAGGCCTGAATCTTAATTGGAGAGAAGGATAAGCCTTTGTGGAGCATTTCTGTTAAGTAATCTAGTATATGAGGTAAGCTGGGCACAGTTGTGTCCATTCCCTGAGACTGGCTCCAGGAACAGTATCTTTTCCACTTTTTCGAATAGGTTTTTACAGTACTAGACCTCCTTGCCTCCAGAATGACATCCAGCACCTGCTTACTGAGGGTTGCTAGGGATGAGTCAGGCTCCTAGATTCAGGGTCTGGAGCCGAGGGTGCAAAATCTGGCCCTCCTGCTGGGACAGCAGGGAAGGGGTCTGAGGCAGGTGCCCTGGTGGCACTACTGTCAGACTGCGTAAAAGAGCGTACCAGTGCTGGCGCTGCCAGTCTGCTGCAATCAGGATTGTCCTTGGCTTATCCGGTTTGATCTTTAGTAGAACCTTCGAGAGGAGGGGCAGAGGGGGAAAGGCATAGATTGAGAGGCTTTCCCAGGTAAAGGCCAGGGCATCCACTTTCCAAGCTTGGCTGTGGGTAGTTCTGGTGCAATATTTGCTCAATTGATAGTTCTGAGGGAAAGCAAAGAGGTCCACCTCTGGTGCCCCCCATCTGTTCCTCAAAAGCTTGAATATTTTGGGTTCCAGTTTCCACTTGCGTGGGTCCATGAGACTTCTGCTTAAGTTGTCTGCCAATGAATTTAGTTTGTCTGGCAGAAATTGAGCTTGCAGGTGTACTTGGCTGCTCAAGGGCGAGTTCCACAGAGCCATGGCTAATTAGCAGAGTGGGTAGGAATGGGTTCCCCCCTGCTTATGTACCCCATAACTGTGGTATTGTCTGTCTTTACCAATAGTTGTCCTGGAAGAATAAGGCCTTTGAAGGCTGTCAGAGTACTCTGTACAGCTAACATTTCTTTTTGATTGATATGCAGGTGCATTTGTTTTGGGCTCCATTTGCCTTGAATGCATTCTCCTGCCATGTGACCCCCCATGAATAGTCTGATGTGTCTGTTGTTAGGGTTTGGTCGGCAGAGAGTCCCTTATTGTGGTAGCAGGCTTCTACCCACCAAAGGAACTCTGTCCTTAGGCAATGAATGACAGGAATCATTGTTTCCAGGTCCTGAGAATTTTGACACCAGAGACTTTTTTTTAAGTACCATTCAAGTTTTCTCATATGCAGTCTTGCATATGGAATTAGTAGAATGCAAGAGGCCATGAACCCTCGGGCTTGCAGTATTTTTCTTGCAGATAAGACGGGTTTTGGTGGCCAGTAGATTGAAGTAGTTTGTCAAATAAATCTGTTTTTCTGGAGTGAGGAATGCCATCTGGAAAGTTGTGTTCAAACCTGCACCTAGGAATACAATCTGTTGGCTTGGTACCAGATGTGATTTCTTTTCGTTGATGGTGTACCCCAGTGAAGTTAGAAGTCTCTTTACAAATGCCAGGTGCTGTAGTGGCAATTCCTGACTGTCCGCCCTTATCAGGCAATCACCCAAGTACGTGTACATTTGAATTGTTCTCTGCCTGCAGTATGCAATGGCTGGAGCTAGGCATTTTGTGAATACCCTGGGTGCAGTAGATAAGCCAAAGGGAAGTGCAGAGAACTGAAAGTGCATAGAGCCTGCTCTGAAACATAGGTATTTTCTGCAAGATTCCCTTTTAGGGATGTGCAGATAAGCTTATTTTAAGTCTAGGGTTGCTAGCCAGGTGTCCTTGGCTAGCATAGGGAGCAATTGTTGGAGAGTACGAATTTTGGAACCACCAAAAAGGTGTTGAGAATAGACAGATCCAGGATAGGACACCAAGAGTTTTCTTTTCTGGGAACCAGAAAAGTACATTTGTGTACACTGACCATAAATGTAGATGTTCGAGTGTATTCACTGCTGCAGTCATTACATTTGGGTTATCTGCTTGCAGTAGCCCTCAGTCGGCCTGATGGGTCCTGCGTTAGTTGCTGTCCCTTCTTCCATGACGTCAGGTTGTCAGGGGTATAAAACATGCAGCCGACGCCATTACATCAATTTTTCTGCCCCCCCCCCCAATGGGAAGCAATTAAATCTATAAATATACAAGGTTATACCTCCAACAAAAAAGGAAATACACCAAAAAGCTTTTGAGCATAGTAAAGTAGAGTAGAGGTATAGCCCAAAGAAGAAAGGGGGCTGGAGGGAGGGTAACCAGGACTGCAAAAGTGAATACACTCAAACATCTACATTTATGTTAAGTGTACACAACTGTACTATGTTCTTCGTGTTTCACTGCTGCAGTCATCACATTTGGGTAGATTCCCTAAGCTAAGGATGGGAGAAGGAATTTAGATAGCATTAGGACCAGCTATAAGGCCTTGCAAGACTGCACTGGCAAAGCCAGCTCTGGATTTAGAGAAAATTGGCAGATGGTAATGCTTGATGAAAGTATGTACTGAACTCCAGGTAGCAGCTTCTAGGATGTCCCTGGTAGGGACGCCTCTGAGAAAGGCTGTAGATGTACATACAGCACTGGTTGAGTGGGATCTGATCCCCTGTGAGATAGGTTTTCCATGGTGCTTGTAGCAGAAATGAATGCAATGGTCTATCCATTTGGAAATGGTTTGCTTTGAAATAGCCTTCCCCTCTGCCCCTGCAGCAAATGAAACCAGCAGATGGTCAGTTTTCCTTTGAGGTTTAGTCCTGTCCAAATAGAATCTAAGTGGTCTGTGCATGTCTAAGGAGTGCAGTATCTGTTCCCCTTTATTCTGTGGGTTAGGAAAGAAGGTTGGCAAATTAATGGACTGATTAAGGGCCACACTGGATACCACCTTGGGCATGAAAGAGGGATTGGTACGGAGGGGCACCCTGTCCACATGAAAGATGATGAAAGGCTCCACTGCCACGAGGGCCTGTAATTCAGATACCCTTCTTGCTGAAGTGATTGCTAAAAGGAAAGCTGTTTTCCAAGAGAGGAATTTTAAATCTGCAGTGGCAGCTGGCTCGAAAGGAGGAAAGGTGAGCTTTTCCAATACAAAGTTAAGGTCCCAGACTGGAGTTGGGGCTTTCCTGGGTGGTCGTAGATTTTTGGCCCCTGTGAGGAGCTGCTTAAGTACTGGATGAGAAAAGAGGGGAGGTTCTGTGTTATAATGAGCAGAAATGGCTGAGCCGTGAATTATGATGGAGGAGAAAGACAGGCCCTTGTGAAGCATCTCAGTTAAGTATTGTAAACTCTGAGGTAAACTGGGCACTGCTGTGCTCATCCCTTGAGATTGGCTCCAGGCACAGAATCTTTTCCATTTTTCAGCATAAAATTTTCTAGTACTAGGCCTCCTTGCCTCTAAAATGACATCCATCACTGGTTTACTAAGGGATGGTAAAGGAGAGATTAGGTAATTAGCCAGGCTGCTAGGTTCAGTGTATGAAGCTGAGGGTGCAGAATCTGGTTCTCCTGCTGAGACAATAGGGTTGGAGTCTGAGGCAGGTGCCATGGGGCCAACAGTGACACTGCGCAAGAGGGGGTACCAGTGTTGACGTGGCTAGTCTGGTGCAATCAAAATTGTCCTTGGTTTGTCTCGTTTGATCTTTAGTAGTATTTTGGAGAGCAGAGGCAGAGGAGGAAAGGCATAAACTGATAGGTTTTTCGAGCTGAAGGACAGAGCATCCACTTTCCAAGCTTGCTTGTGGGGAGTCCTTGTGCAAAATTTGTCCAATTGATAGTTCTGGGGGGGGAGGCAAACAGGTCTATATCTGGGCTCCCCCATTTCCTTGTCAACATGTTGAAAATCCTTGGTTCCATCTTCCACTCGTGTGGGTCCATGAGGTTTCTGCTTAGTTCGTCTGCCAGTGTATTTAGTTTTCCTGGCAGGAACTGAGCTTGTAGATGCACTTGGCAGCTCAGGGCTGTGTTCCACAATGCCATAGGTAGTCTGCATAAGGGGTAAAAATGTGTACCCCCCTGCATGTTTATGTAAGACATAACAGTGGTGTTGTTTGTCTTTACCATTAATTGTCCTGGAAGAATGTGGTCCTTGAAGGCTGTCAGAGCATTCTGTACAGCTAACATTTCTTTTTGATTGATATGCAAGTGCATTTGACTTGGGTTCCACTTGCCCTGAATGCACTTCCCTGCCAGGTGAGCCCCCCATGCATAATCTGATGCATCTGTTAGGGTTTGGGCTGCAGGTGGTGGTGTGAATGGTAGTCCCTTGTTTTGGTGGCAGGCCTCTGCCTACCAAAGAAACTCTAGGCATAGGCAAGTTATGATAGGAATCATTGCTCCTAGATCCTGAGAATGTTGACACCATAGGCTTTTTAGATACCATTGTAGTTTCCTCACATGCAGTCTTGCATATGGAATTAGAAGAATGCAGGAGGCCATGAACCCCAAGGCTTGTAGTATTTGCCTCGCAGATAGTAGGGTTTTTGTGGCCACTTGTTTGATGTAGGTTGTCAAATTAATTTATTTCTCTGGCGTGAGGAAAGCCATCTGGGAAATTGTATTCAAGCTTGCTCCCAGGAATATGACTTGTTGACAGGGTACCAGGTGTGATTTCTTTTTGTTTATGGTGTACTCCATACAAGTTAGCACCCTTTGTACAAAGGCCAGATGATTCAAAAGTATGTCCTGGCTTTCTGCCTGAATTAAACAATCGTCCAGGTATGGGTATATTTGAATATTTCTTTGCCTGCAAAATGCAATAACTGGGGCTAGGCACTTTGTGAATACCCTGGGCAGAGTAGATAAGCCAAAGGGCAGTGCAGAGAACTGATAGTGATTGTAGCCTTCTTTGAAGCGTAGGTATCTTCTGCAAGATTCCCTGATTGGGATGTGCAGGAATGCTTCCTTTAAATCGAGTGTTTACCATCCAGGCATCTTTTCCTAGCATAGGAAGCAACTGGTGAAGAGTCAGCATCTTGAATTTTGGAATCACCAAAAAGGTGTTTAGAGTAGACAGGTCCAGAATAGGATGTCATGAATTGTCTTTTCTGGGTACCAGGAAAAGTCTCGAGTAGAAACCTTGTCCTTTTTCCTCTTCTGGAACAGTCTGAACAGCTTTTATGTTTAAAAGAGAGAGTATTTGCTTTTGAGCCTCTGCCCACTGATTTGGGGGTAGATCTGGCAAACCTTTTGGCATTGGTAATGTGTGGAAGTGAAATCTGTATCCTTGGGACACTATATTTAAAACCCATTTGTCCTGGGTAATGAGTTCCCAGTTTTTGGCCCGCAGACCAATCTTTCTCCCTAAAGGAGCATTCAGTTAAGAAATGCTTGGAAGTTTTAAAATCTTGAGACAGTTTTCCATAGGGGGAGTCTTACTACTCCCAAGATTTGGAAGTGGAAGCTCCCCACTGCTTAGACTTGTGCGTACCCTGGGACTGAAACCTGGGATTTCTCCTGTGTCTGGGTTTGGATTGAGAAGGCCTGGAAGGAGTCAGAAAGGACCAATGCCTACTAAATCTTGGAGGCTGAACTTGTAAGAAATCATTAACAGTTTGCATAGATTTAGCTTTATCTTCCATTCCATCTTTTTAAAAACTTCCTCAGCTTTGTTGCCAAACAGGCGGTCCTGATTTAAGGGAGCATCCAACAGTTTAGCTTTAACATGATCAGGCAAAGATTGCTCCTTAAGCCAAGCATGCCTTCCGAGTACAGACCCAGTGACAGCAGCCCTGCAAGAGGCCTCTAAAGAATCAAACCCACATTGCAAAGTATGCTTTCCAACCTGATCAGCAGAATGCATTAAATCCTGTAATTCCTTACTTTCAGCACAGTCAGGAATCAACATCATTTTCTGTTTAAGTAATTCAATAGTATGTTGTTGATACTTTATACCCCATCTATCCAGCACCCTGGAGTCTCTATCAGAAGGGGTAGGGTTTTTAGCAGTAGAGGCCTTAAAACTTGGGTCCCTGTGAAATAGTCTCTGGATCCGCAATAGAATTTTTAAAAAGGAACTTGTGAGAATCAGGAACCCTGTAATATCGGTCAGGTTTTCTGGGAGCAGGAGGCAAAGAATCAGGGGCCAAACTAGATTCTGAAAAGGTATCATCAACAAAGTCTAGTACAGGAGGTATAGCTAAAGGCCTATGCTGAGGCAGGAGTAAGAAATTCCTAAGCCTCTTTTCCGAATCAGAAAAATCCTGGCTTTCCCAGTGGAAATGCTCCCTTAGAGTATGTAAGGTTTCACCAAAAGAAAAATCCTCTGGAGGGGAAGCAGAGGGAATAGAGTCCTCTGCATCAGAATCTTCATAAGTAGATAAGGGCAAATCCAGATCATCAGAAGAATCAGAAAAATCAGAATCCTGGTCAGAAGATTCATAAACAATTTCAATCCTAGGTCTCTTAGAAGAGGGTGGTTGGCTTCCCCTGATTAAAGTTATAAGATCTTCAGCCATCCTTTTCATTTGTTTTTTAGGCATAGAGGCCTGAGCATGCGGCCTGGGCGTTGGTTTTCTAGGCATGGTTCGAGGTTTAGGCCTTAAAGGAGGAGGAGGAGTCTGTTTAATATGCAAGTCCATAGGCCTGAATACACCCTCAGAAGCTGGTGCCTGCGCAGCGGCTCCAGACCCATCCAAGGTAGAGACATCCACAGGTTCCACAGTTGAAGCATCTCACGGCATACCGGACTCCGAATGGGTCTCAGTAGAGGTTTGCCAATCAGAAGTAGCGGGTATCGGAGGCTGCGAAAGTGCCTCACTGAGTACCAGTGAACTGGCGACTGGCTTAGGAGAAGCGTCGTCGGCAGCTTTGGACCTATGCGGCCTGTCTCTGCCTTTATCTTTGCGTTTTTTTTTAATTCCGGTAGTCTGATGGCTTACCAACGTCATCTCTGGATAATTGAACCGAGAACCTAAATATTTAGAGGCGAAAATATACCGGCAACGGATAGTGCACTGATTAAATAAAGCACAAAACCAACAGCAAGGTACGTTGTGGTCAGGGCCTAGACAAGGAATACAGTACGAATGAAAATCTTTGTGAGGTATTTGCTTTCCACAAGAAATGCAATTAACTTTTACTGACATTGGTAAGGAGCAAGAAAAAGTTTCCCCAAGGGGTACTTAGCTTTATTTGAAGACTTTGGTTCTGAAACTCGAAAACGAAAATTTCAGGAGTCGGCCGACCGGCACTTCCGAACTGCTTCTGCTCTGGGCACCACACAGCAAGAAAGACTGATGTAATGGTGTCAGCTGCATGTTTTATACCCCTGATGGCCTGACGTCATGGAAGAAGGGACAGCAACCGACGCAGGGCCCAAGACTTTGTTTATCAGGCCGACTGAGGGCTACTGCAAGCAGATAACCCACCCAAATGTGATGACTGCAACAGTGAAACACGAAGAACATCAGTCTGGAATAAATGCCTTGTCCCCTTTGTTCTGCTGAGATAGGTTGAATAGCCTTGATACCGAGAAGAGAAAGTACTTGCTTTTGGGCCTCTGCCCACTGGTTTGGGGGGAGGTCTGGCCATCTGCTTGGGGTTGGGAGTGAGTGGAAGTGGAATATGTATCCCTAGGAAACAACGTTTAAAACCCATCTGACCTGGGTAATGTATTCCCAGTTTTTGGCATGCAGGGCAAGTTTCCCTCCTAAAGGTGCAAGTACTTGGGCAAGGCTTGGAAGAGTTAAGGATAAGTCATTGTGAGATTTTACCATAGGATGGCGGCTTACTACTCCCTGTTTTGGAGGTGGGAGCACTCCATTGCTTAGATCTTTGCATACCCAGAGACTGTAGTCTTAGTGGTCTGCTGTCCCTGGGTTTGGACTGAGAAGGTCTGGGAGGGACTGGAAAGGACCAGTTTTTTTGAAGGCCAATACCTACAGACTCTAGGTGGCTGTACTTGTAAGAAATCTTCAACAGTTTGCATAGATTTAGCTTGTTCCTCCATCCTTTTGAGGACTTCTGCTTTATTGCCAAATAGACGCTCTTAGTTTAATGGTGCATCCAGTAATTTTGCTTTGACATGATCTGGCAAGGTTCGTTTCTTAAGCCAAGCATGCCTTCTAAGAACAGACCCAGTGACAGCAGCCCTGCAAGATGCTTCTAAGGCATCAAAACCACATTGCAAAGTGTGTTTACCAACTTGGTTAGCAGAATGCATTAACTCTTGCAAATCTTTATGTTCCGCACAAACAGGAATCAACATCATTTTTTTTTTGTTTAATTAGTTCCATAACATGTTGCTGATACTTTAACATATGAAACTGGAAATTTAAAGCCCTAATGGCAAGAGTAGCAGAGGTGTATACCTTCTTACCTCATCTGTCTAAAGCCCTAGAGTCCCTGTCTGAAGGGGTAGTAGCCTTGATGCCTTTAGGTCCCTGGGAAATGGTCTCTGGATCCGCAGTAGGATTCTTAAAGATGAATTTGTGGGAGTCAGGTACTCTATAGTACCCGTCAGGTGCTGAAGGCAAAGTATCAGGGGGTAAGGCTGGATTCCAAGAAGACATCTACAATTTCCAGAACAGGAGGGATAGCTAGAGGCCTGTGCTGAGGCAAGTTTAAAAATTCCCTGTCTCTCTTTTTGGACTGTGAGTAGTCCTGGCTCTCCCAGCGGAAATGCTCCCTAAGGGTATGCAGGGTTTCACCAAAAGAAAAATCTTCTGGTGGGAAAGCAGAGGGAATGGAATCCTCTGCATCAGAATCCTCATAAGCAGATAAGTGTATGTCCTGGTAATGAGAAGGTTCAGAGTTATCAGACTTCTGGTCAGAAGAATCAGAAGGAAATTCAGTTCTTGGTCTTTTTGAGGGGGAAGGCTGACTTCCCCAAATTAAAGTAATAAGGTTTTTCTGCCATTCTAAGCATTTGTTTTTGTGGCATGTGGGCCTGAGAATGTGCTTTGGTCGTCTGTTTCCTGGGCGTAGTGCGATTTCTTGGCCTGAGAAATTCGGTACTTTCGGTTTGAAACGAAGTCATCGGTTTAATATGAAAATCAGAAGGCCTGAATACACCCTCAGAAGCCGGTGCCTGCACGGCGGCTCTGGACCCATCCAAGGTAGAGACATCTGCAGGTTCCATAGTCGAAGAAACATCTCGTGGCTTACTGGACTCCGAATAGGTCTCAGTAGAGGCCTGCGAATCTGGAGAAGTGATTATCAGAGGCTGCAAAAGCGCCCGACTACAGGCGGACTGGTGACTCGCTTAACAATAGCGTCGTCGGCAGTTTTGGACCTATGCGGTCTGTCTCTGTCTTTATCCTTATGTTTTTAGGGAAGATTGGTAGTCAGACGGCTTATTGAAGGCATTTCGGAATACGGAGATCAAGAGTGAAAGAATTTAGCAACAAAAATAGCCCAACGACGAATAGTTTGGGCATTGAACAAGGCACAAAACCAACAGCGAGGGACATCGTGGTCTGGGCCTAAACAGGTGACGCAGTAAGAATGAAAATCTCTTGAGGTATTTGCTTTCCACAGGCAAGACAATTATTAATTTTTTCTGACATCGGTTAGAGCAAGAAAAAAGGATCCCCAACGGAGTACTTATCTTTTAGAAGACTTCAGGTCTGAAACTTGGAAAATGAAAATTTCAGGAGGCGGCCGACCAGCACTCGCGAACTGCTTCTGCTTCAGGCACCGCATGGCAAGAAAGACTGATGTAATGACGTCAGTTGCATGTTTTATACCCCTGACATCATGGAAGAAGCGACAGCATCCAACGCAGAAATCCCACGACTATGGTATTCAGGCCAACTGAGGGCTACCTGCAGGCAGATAACCCAAATGTGATGACTGCAGCAGTGAAACACGAAGAACATCTCACCACAGCCAACTCTCATGGTCTGGTAGCCACTTAAAAGCATCACAAAAGGGTAACGGTATTCACCTCACAGATTTGTAAAGTTCATGTCAGGGAACAAAGCTATTCTCTAATGGATGATCAAAAAGAAACCCCACCTTTCATTAGACCCGGATTTAAAACTGCAACAGGGGAAGGGCATTCCAAAGCTTGCACCAGCCATCTGGAATCAAACTCTTGCAGAAACAAGACAAGAAAACGCCTTGGCTCTATTTAAAAGGAAATTTGCTCAAAGGTGTTCTGCCTGTTCTTCCTACAAAAAGGTATAAAAACTGCATCGTATGGACTTGTGGAGGTGTTTCCAATAATTTCTTACATTATCTATTGTAACTATGGAACCACCTCATGTTAAATGTGCATACTCTAGTGCTTTTCAAAATTTTTTGTAAACATCTGCTATAATCATTTACTCTGGAAATGCTAAATACTTCAGTAGAAATTGGAAACATTCACTACCTTAGCAAGAAATGTCTATCAAGCTATACTGCCAACTATTTAGTTTGTTAACAAGCTCCATCTTTTTACTATTTAGTTTGTTAACAAGCTCCATCTTTTTACTATTTAGTTTGTTAACAAGCTCCATCTTTTTACTATTTAGTTTGTTAACAAGTTCCATTTTTTTACTCTTGTTGACTCTCTGGCCTGGGCCGCAACTGAAAATGATGCGTCAATCATTCACCTACCTGGTAATAAAATGTACTAAATAAAATAAATGGATAAATAGATAACAGACTTGGTAACAGCTGCTATTACATCAGCCCCTTATGTGCAAACCACAGATCCCCAAATGCTCCAGTACTCAAGGCCGTTAAGAAAGCCTGCGATACACAAGCACCAAGAACTGAAAGTACCAAAATAAACTGCATTTTGTTGAATAAACTACTACTATAAACAAAAGTATTTACCATTGCATTTGAAAAATTACGAAATTAACAAATCACTGACGTCTTTGCATTTGAGAAAACCGCAGTAGCATTTTCTGATTTAACTATTGCTCAAAAATGCCATACTGAAAATACAGAAACATTTTATCAATAGCTTTTTTATGTATAACGTTCTACCTCAAAGTAAAGTTAAAATCTAAGTTTTGTACGGGGGGATATGCAAATAGGTTTAATACATTCAGCACATATTTTTTATGTTCAGAATGTACATTATGGAACCTGGTAACCTTTAGCTACTATGCAGTAAAATACATGCTGATAAGATGGCACAAGCAACTGTCCATTTCTTCAACTGCATTATTATGAATACTGCAGGTTTCTGCCTTCAAGCAGACTACCACTGCAATACCACCATCATCATTGCTATTACAACCTACCCTGTGGCACAGAATTAAGGCAGTGTACCCTCACATGAATCCCACAGTTATACGAGAGAAGAAACTCGTCCCACGTACCTATCCTGCCGGGACACCACCATCTTCTATGACACAAGGAACTTGCTTAGAGATCTTTCCTTACTTAATTTTTCTGACAAGGTGGTACCATTAGGGATGGCCTATTTTCAAAGAAGGCCAAGACAGCATTCATACTGACTACAGGAAATTGGACCAACACCAGGGAAACTCCCTGAATTTTTGCTGGATGTCACTAGAGAATGCACTTCTGATGCAGGGTAAGGGGGATGCAGTTTGTGGAAAAGGCAGGAACAGGAATGAGTGGAAATGAAAAAAAATTTTGCTAAACTTTACTGCATTATCAACTAGGCAAATACCATTTGTGTTAAAGATACTGCTATCCAGAGTTATTATGAAACATTATTGCAAGAAATTGCTGAAAAGGCAACAGATGACATACCTGAATTAATTCCATGCTTTATAGATCTGCCACTGATGCCAATAATGCAGAAAAGAAGGGGCTTCAGATGACATCACACACAAACACACTACAACCGAAGGAGAAGAGCTGACAGTTGGCTTGAACAAAATGCTAGAGAGACCAAGTACTTCTGCATAACAAAGGTCAAATATTTAAGTAAAACAAATGAATGCAGTTAACAGAAACCACTACAACCCTCAACAGTTTTTTTCTTTTTGAATAAACTCTTGAAACCTCTTTTTGTATGAAGAGAATCTTGAAACCTCTGGGTTGAATGTTACACTAAGAACTATGATATAAATACGAATACTGAAATGCATTACGATGTTTCTTTTGAAGCAGAAAGACCTATGGTATTGTACTGAGCAAAGCGACAAATGGTGAAATTCCAATTGTTTATGGTGGAAACCTTTTTTGGAGCAAAATAACTTCTTTCACTTCAAAGCACAAAGAATACATAAAACAGGCATAAAGAGATTTATATGAATAATTTCAAGAGAGAGAAAAGGATTTAACTAAAATGGAGATATGTTAAGGAAGTGATATGCATCTGAAAAATAAAAATGGACAATTGTAGTAATGCCATTTTTGTTAAAAGTTGTCAGAAAGTGGCCCTGCCATAAAGGACAACCTAGAACACACTATATTACATAATGCTGAAAATTATTTTGTTAAAGATCACACTGAAAAACCTATTCCTTGTGTAGTGGCAAACGGCACTTGAGATGGCAGAATGTAAAGGCAGAGAATATCACGGGGGTCATTTGTGGTCCAACTGTAAAATGAAAAGATGGTATGAAAAGAAATAAAGGAATAACTAAGGAGAAAATAAATGGGGATTCAGGATGATCCAACACAACAACAAAAGTCAGAACATGAAGTAATGAAGATTACATGAATACAGACAGACAGGATAACAGGGATATGCTTGAAAAAGGGAATGCAATTAACTTCCAAAGATAAACTTCAGAAGTTATGACACAGACGTGGGAAGACAGTGGGCTACATTTACTACTAGACAAAATGTTAGGCAAAAGGAGGAAAAAAATCGACAGTAGCAACAACAAGGACGTAGATCAACATTGTGTCTTTCGCTGCAAACAGTAGTAAAAGTAATAGCAAAAAAAAAAGTTATGTACTCACCATAACGTTCCATCGGAGTTGCTGTTCTTCATTTGTCTTCAACCTGTGGGGACACAGATCCGACTCAGCCACATGTCTCCAGCATCGGATCCTAGCTCCAAGCTCCTCCCCTACCCATAATGCCCCCGTCTCCTTCCACCCTTCAGATCGAGTTTGCTGCACACCATAGCAACCCAACCTGACACAATGCCTTACCCCTTGGCACAATAACCCAGATAGTATCATAAGAAATGACCAGTTATGCCAAAGAAAGGGCCATATATTTTCCAGCCAGACCACCACACAGCTCACATAAGGCAGGGGGAAGCAGGGAGTGATGCCTGAAGACAAATAAATAGCAACAACTCAGATGAAACGTTATGGTGAATACATAACTTCTTTATCTGATATTGTTGTCTTCATTTGCTCTTCAACCGGTAGGACAGAGTCCCCAGCTACCAAACACCTGGGAGGCCCTCATGGAAGGATAATCCGTAACACAGCGGAGCCAAAGGATGCCATACTTCTGTAGAGAAGGTCCAACTTGTAATGGAAGATGAAAGCATGTGAAGATGCCCCAAGTAGCCACACAGCAAATGTCATCCAAGGAAACTCTAGACCAAAAAGTAGGTGAAGTAGCCATAGACCTAGTAGAATGCGCCTTAACTTGACCTGGCAGAAACAATCCTTTGGTTGAATACCCCAAAACTATACAGTGAGAAATCCAACGAGCAATGGTGACCTGTGATACAGGTTTCTCTATAAGGGTTTAGAGTAGGAAACGAAAAGCTGATTGGACTTGCGGAAGGCCTTTGTTCTGTGTAAGTAAAAACGTAATTATCCATGAACATCCGGCAGGTGCAATTTATATTCTCCCTTATTCTGAAAGTTCAGAAAGAAGACAAGGAGGTTGATAACCTGATTGACGTTTGATTCTGAGGCCACTTTCAGCAGAAAGGAAGTATTAGTGTGCAAAAATACCCTGTCTTTATGGAAGATTATGTAAGGAGGCTTAATCGATAAGGCCTGATGCTCCAACACTCATTTAGTTGAAGTAATAGCAATCAGGAAGGCTGTCTTCCAAGACACGAACTGCAAATCCACGAAGCAGTGGGTTCAAATGGGGAAGAAACTAAGGCTTGAAGGATAAAAGTAAGGTCCCAAGGAGGCGTAGGGTCCTTGATTGGTGGCCTAAGAAAAAAAGTACCCTTCAGAAAAGCTTTACAGAGCTTAAAAGAGGCTAGAGAAGTTGAATTATTCCCTGTGTGGAAAATAAAAATAACCGCCAGCTGAACTTTGACCATAGAGAAGCTGGCACCCTGTTGAAAAATGCCTGCCAGAAACTCTTTAAGATAACAGGAACCAGAGCAATGAAAGGATCCAAATCACGTTGAGATGCCCAAATTGAGAAACACTTCCACTTACTCAAATAAACCTTCCTTGTGGAAGATCTATAAGCCGTTACCAAAATCTTCTTAACTGGAGAAGATTGCCTGGGACTCCTAACTATCATGGGAACTGGAGCAGCCATGTGGTGAGCTTCAGACTGGCCAGATCTGGATGTGGAATCCCTGAGGGATGTGAAATCAGATCTGGAATGGGATCCAACGTCCAGGGAGGACACACTACATGAGACCACAGAGAAGGGAACCATACTTGGTGAGGCCAGAAGGGGGCAATGAGGATGACTGAGCTCCCCAGCCGTTGTTCTTTCTGAATGAGTTTTGGGATTAAGGGAAGTGGAGGATAGGCATAAAGAAGTTTGGAGGGCCAAGCATGAACTAGAGCGTCACTGAGGGACTCCCCCAGAGGGGGGTTCATAGTAAAGAACTCGCTGCACTTCACATTGAAAGGAGAGGTGAAAAGATCGTAGCAAGGCTAACCCCACTTCAGAAAGATCTGTTTCGCTACTGAAGGATTCAGAGACCACTCGTAAGGCATCAGGATACACCTGCTGAGCCTGTCCAGTAGAATGTTGTACCTCCCTAGAATGTGCGTTGCCACCAGAAAATGGCTGATGGAGACCGCCCACTCCCACAATCTCATGGCTTCGCAGCAAAGGGGATAAGACCTAGCTCCCCCCGGTTTGTTGATATACCAGACTACAGACACTGTTTGTCTGTATGGCAATCGTCCCTAGGGGAAGAGGGGCACGAAGAGCTTGCAACGCCAACAGCACCACCCTCATCTCCAGGACGTTGATATGCAACTGAGTTGCCAAGGAAGACCATGTGCCTTGAATTTTCCTTCTCAAGCAATGCCCCCCCACCTGAGTAGGGAGGCATCTGTGGTCACTGTGGTCAGAGGGGAGGGAAGAATAAACAGGAGACTACGAAGAAGTTCTGGGGACTGACTTTATCAGAGAAGAGAATCTGTGCATGCTAGCAACAGATGAACAGGATGTGACAATGGTTGATCTAGAAATGACCTCTGGACCGCCAGAGTCCAGTGGAGCACCCTCATGTGTAACTGACTTGTAGGAATGAGGGTGATCATGGCCGCCATAGACCCCAATGCCCTTAAAACAAACTCCACTGGAGGGGATGGAACTTGAAGAATGTGCAACACATGAGTTTGAGGGACTGAAGTCTGTCTGGTGTCAGGAAAAGCTTGGTCTGAACAGTGTCTAACTGGGCTCAAATGAAGTCCAGAACTTGAACTGGTTCTAAAAGGGATTTGTTCAGACTTATGGTAATGCCCAACTGGGGGGTGGTTTGGATAAGGAAATCCCTGGCTTGGCAGAGTCTATGCCTGGAGAGGTCAGAAAGGAGCCAATCATCCAGGTAGGTGAAGACCTCGAAGGCCTGTAGCTGCAGGTGAGCTGCTACCAGCGCCATCACTTTAGTGAACATCCTGGAGGCTGTGCTTAGACCAAAGGGTAGGCCTCTGAATTGGGAATGATTGGTCCCCAGCCAGAAGCAGAGAAACCTCAGACAGTGTCTATCCACTTTGATGTGATAGTACATGTCTTGAAGGTCTACCGAGCACATCTAGTCATTCTCCTGCAGGAAAGGCAAGACAGACTGGAGTGGGACCATCTGGAATTTTGTCTTGGCAACTGACAGGTTTAGGGTAGAGAGAGCCAGAATTGGCTTCAAGTCCCCAGTTTTCTTTGGCACTAAAAAGAACTTAGAATAGATACCTAATCCGGACTGGTCTGGGGGAACAGGCTGGATGACATGTTTTAGTAGTAGCTTGGAAATTTCCTGTGCTGCTGCCTCCCTTTGCGTGGGTGGAACGTCTGGGAGGTGTTTGGCTGCAACTGGACTTCGAAGGAAGGGGATTGAATATCCTCTGGATATGATTCGCAATACCCATTAATCATCTGTAATGGACTCCCAGGCTGTTGGGTGTAGCAAGAGTCGACCCCCGACTGCTTCCAGAGACGAGCAGCTGGGCAACTCTTCAGGGCTGCTGCACAGGCCTGTCCGAGAATGAATCTGAAGACCCTTGGTTCCTCTGGCCCCGTCTGCCGTGAGGGCGGCATCTGCCGAATTCCCCCTCTGCCTTTGTGGGAGGGCGAGTCCCGAGCATTCTGGGAATAACCCTGAGATTTCTGGAATCACATCTTCTTCGGCGAGCTGCTGATTCCTGGAGAAGGATTGCTGAGGGGTTGAGAAGCGGATTCTGACGCCAAAGAGATTCTTCCCGTCCTCCTCACTCTGAACCAATGTGTTGTGTACCGTCTTTCCAAACAGAGTGGAACCATCATACGGGGCATTTGTAAATGATGCCTTGAAGGGCTCTGAGAAGGTACAAAGTTGGAGCCAGGCATGATGCCTGAAGGCAACGCCTGCTCCGGAAGCTCTGGTGGCATTCTCAGTATCGTGAGCGAGAAGCAGCATAGAGGTATTGGCAGTGGAGGTGAGGGTAGCCATTCGGGAGGAGAAAACCTTCATATCCTCCGCTGACATGGACCCTGGGACAGACTCTGTGACCTCCTTCACTAGGTCTCGCTGAAGTCTTAATAACGTGTGCCATGTAGTTCAGCGCACATACAGAGAATGCTGCTGAAGAGCAGGCCTGCTTCCCAAAATGGTCCAAGTTCCTAGACTCTTGGTCTGGTGTGTAGACCATGGAGGTCTCCTGTGCAAACTCCTCCTTGGTGGCCGCTGCCACCACCATGGCATGGACAGGAGATCCCGTTTACCAGTGTAGTTTATCAGAAGGGGCGCTGAGGACCTTATCAGGGAGTTTGGGGATAGGCTCCACTATGTCGGGCTTCTTCCATGCTCAAGATGTAACAAGATCCACAAGAGGATCTTCAGGATTGGACACCCAGGAAGTACAGGATCCTGCGCCAAATGCCTACAGGAACACCGACTCATCACGGTTGGGTTTTTGGACAGACCACCCTCCACGCTGCTGCAGGATCTCCATGATGTCTCCAAATGAGACATCCTCTGGGGGTGATCAGGGGGAACCCTCCCCTTCCTCCAAGTCTGTGTCCCCAGTGAGAGACTCTGGTGGGAGTCTAAGTGCCTCCTTTTACACATGCGTTTTCCAGGAACCTCCACAAGGGGGGAGGGTCTCTGGGGAAGACTCAAAAACATCCAGCTGTTCCCATGTAGGAACTCCCTGGGGCGGAGAAGCAGCAGGCTGTCCATGAGGTGGCAGGATGGCGGAATCTGGACCAGAATGCATTCTGAGGACGAGATCGGCAGGGGTCTTTGATGGGATCGAGAGAACCCTCTCCCACATCAAAGGCACAAGGAGAACAAACCCCCTGAGCTGGGGCAACGATCGGGTCCATAATTCTTTAGATCAACTGCAGAGCTGGAGCAGAGCCAAATCTTCAGGCGTCGAGACTCTGACTGGAAGGCTCAGTTTTGAAAAACTTGGAGCTGAAACCACTCCCTCTAATCCAACTCCAAGGCTACAGCTCTGAGCTCGTCAGAGCCGACCTGCTCAAGGCAATGCTTAGCTTCAAAGTACCAGGTACAGCTGGTGCTGACCCCTTGATGCCACGGGTCCTCGGACCAAAGGACTCAAAACCGGTGGTCGGATCGGAGAAAGTTATCGGGATGAAAGCGGACTGCATGCCTCCAGCTCCAGAGGAGGAGGAGGCAGGCAAGACTCCCATCTGCATCTGTGTGAGGATGAGCCTCCACATTATCCTGTCCACCTCAGCTTCGGAGAGCCTGCAGGTGGACCTAGCAGAAGAGGCCACCGACACCAGTCTATACAGCTGAGTGGTGAAGCCGACACAGGCAAATGGCTCTGAGAAACCTCTGGCTCCAGGGAGACACAAGGGGAACAGAGCCGGGGGGAACTCGAGCCAAGGCCCGGGTAAGACTTTGCTGGAGGTTTGGCCGAGGAGGGGAGGTTGGGGGACTGCTTCTTCGGCCTACCCAGTATTTACGCTTCTCTTCATCCCCAGACCTCTTGGCGGGAGGTTCATAGGTTGGTACTAAGCTATCGGCCCTAGGGCCTATACAAGCCTAGCCATAACAATTCCCTGGCTATTTCTTCCCACACTATTTACTTCCCTGGACCCCTGAATCCCAGAGGCTAGGCCGGAGGGGGGAGCACAAGCACTGGAAGAAGAAGCTTAGGTCTCAGTGGTGGGAGGTTTAAGGAGGCCCTTAAGAATACGTTTAGTGTGGCCATCTGCAAGGGAATCTTATGGCCACACTGTAAATTGTCTGAATCCTGGCGTGCGTGTCTCTGCCATGAGGATAGAGAGAGAACCCACGCACTCACACACACACGAGAGAGAGAGGGGAATAGAAGCAGGAAATGTTTGTAACAACGCCTGAGCACAAAGAGTAAGAAAAGTGAAAGGGGAGATAGAGAGAACTACAGATAGTTATAAAACCCAGAAAAACGTAACCAAAAAAAATCGCTTAGAGCATGGACCACGATGCGAACGTTAGATGCAGCAAACGAGATGAAAAGGGAGGAAGGAGACAGGGGCATTATGGGTAGGAAAGGAGCTTGGAGCTTAGATCTCATGCTGGAGAAATGGGGCCAAGTTGGAAATGTCCCAGATCCGTGTCCCCACAGGTTGAAGAGCATATGAAGATAACAACTTCAGATCAGGCTGCTTATAACTGGATTACGAAAAAGACAACTTATGATGATTTTTTATGGATGAAACAGCAGGCTATGTCAGTAAAAATAAAGAAATGAAATAAACAGGAAAGGTGGTAACGAAATTACAAAACACACCACCACAGTATCGCAAAGGTACTCAGAGTAGAGAAGTCACTAAAGAAACTAAAAGTTAAGGATAAGGGTACCATGCAGAGATAAGGGAAGCAACTTTTATGAAAGAAAATTGATGGAAATGATGGGAAAAATACCCAGCAAGCACCAAGACATAGTACGAAGATGACATTTCTGGAAAGCTGTCTCAAAGAGACAGAAGATACTTCTGAAAGCAGTTTGTTAGCGGGTGACAAGATTTTAGGGCTTTTGGGAAAATTTTTTGACTGAGTTTAAAGTACGTGATCTTTAGGACTGAATTTAGAGCAGATAGTAACTGGTTAATTAGCAACAAAACACAGACAATGAAGAAACTTATGCTGGAATAGGAAAATTAGGTGCTAAAAACTTAACTGGAAAATGGTAGCTTATTTTATTGATCAATGAAACTCATGGGAAATTAGGCTTGAAAGCCGAAAATCTTAGAGACATACACTGCTAAGTGGCTAATGTGATGATGTGAGGTACTGCCAGCTACGCCAGGAGAAGTAGGGCAGTGGATGTGTAACATATGTCAGCACACCCAGCTGGAGTTTTGTAAAGAATTATATGTCATTTGTATATCAAACTGATTTGTACAGATGCTTGTGTTGAAAATGCATCTGTAAAGCTGCTTGTGTTAAAAATGTACCAACAGTGGGTGCTGCTGGACAGAAAAGAAATACACTTGTAAGTCAGACTGTATTGTAACTGTTGAAATTAATATACTGTAACACAGGATACTGGGAAAAAAAAGAGGTTAATCTCAGTCCAGCTAACTTTGAAAAATAAACTGAAATTAAATTCCCTGTTTTTTTTTAGGCCTTAAAGATTGTTACAGTTCTGACTGCAGCCAGAGATGAAATGTCTGTGAAAACCAGGACTAGGAATCCTACTTTATTGTCCTTAGGGGGTGAACGAATTGCTACCCTGGAAGGGTAGAAGTTTTGAAATGGTTTTATAGCTTCCAGATGCTATAACACAACACAACACATCTCAGTAAAGCTCTGTGTGTATGGTAACACGTGCTAAATTCTGGCTCTGTTTTTTAGCAAAGGGGGTAGTGTGGGAACCAGAATCAGATGACCAGATGTATGTGATGTCATTCTGTAATCCAGCACTGAAATGATGTTTTAATAACGTAAAAAAGATACCCAATGGATATTGCACTTGTAAAATAAAAACACGACCATCCAAGTATTCCGAAACATTTTAATCCACACACTAAGCGCTTTCACCATCAACACATGGCATCATCAGAGTGATTGGAATCAAATTGTTCCCTTGCTTTTATACATAATGTTAAAACAATGCTCTAATTGGCCAACACCATAATTACCTTGTTCTTAAAGAAACATATGTCAGACTATTACATACAGCTCGTGCACTTATACAAACTGTTTTTGTGTAACATATACATTTCTACAAAGTTCTTACTAATGAAAAATATGTATATATATGCATAACATATAACAATTTAAAACAACACTAAGAATTACACTTTTTAATAATTGTATGCCAACAGTATACATTTTTTACCCTTCTATATAACATTTGCCCTTTGTTTCAGTATTGGTTTTAGGGAGATGTGGTCGTTTAAACCAGGTGGCATAAAAGCTTTTAACAAAATCTGCCATTTATATTCCAAAAGTTCCACCTTTAATTTCTCATCTCCCCCTCTTTCACTGAACAACACCCTATCTATAACAAAAAATACAAATCTACTAAAGTTAGTACATTTCATACTGTGTACATATAGGGCATTGTGTATGTCATGACCCTTGACAGCCCTAAGGTGTTCCCCTATCCTGTCTTTTAGTCTCCTAATGGTCTTCCCTACATAGTAGGCACTACAGTTGGTACACGTTGCCAAACAGACCACCTTAGTTGTATTACAATTAACTCTTCCTGGACAGGAAATAGTTCTGTTGTACCCTTGTATACTAACATAAGGGCCATCATTAATATACCTACACATCCTACAAATACCACATCTACTCATCTTAGAGACAATGTTTTTAATATTGTGCTGTTCCAAAAATTATTTTATATTCCTTCCCCTTGAATAAACTATTCTAGGGAAAGTCCCAAGTAGATTTTTTAATTCACCACTGAAAGAAAAATTCCATGCTGTACGAACAACTTCCTCTATTTCTTTTACTTGACTGTTGTAAGTTAATACTAAAGCCCTAGAATTAACTGCATCTTGTTGTTTGGATATTATCGCAGTATTAATATTCTTAACCCCTAAAATAGGAAAAACGAAGTGTTTCTTTTGTTTAGAACTTTGTTACGTGTTTTAATCAACAATTTCAGGGGATAACCTCTTTCCAAAAACATCCCAATCAAGGTATATAATTCTTCTTCCAAGATTTTACTGTCATTTATAATTCTGGACAAGCTTACCATTTGCCCCTTTACAATACCCCTACGTTGATGCAAAGGGTGACAACTACTGTAATGCAGTAGTGAGTTACTGTGTGTTTCTTTCCGATATATTTTACTTGTTATACCATCGACACCCTTTGCAAGAGTTATATCCAAAAATTCTATTTGCTTGTCACTCCATTTACTAGTAAATCTAAAAAACGTAGTTGTTGCATTCAAATACTCAACAAAATTGTTTGCTTCTTGTTCATTCTCTTTCCACAAAATCAGGACATCGTCTACGAACCGATTGTGTAATAATATTTTGACTTTATAAATAGAATTCAAGACAAATTGTTCCTCCCATTGAAGTAAAACTAAATTTGCAAAACTGGGGGCACACTTTCACATTCATTAATCATTGTCATTACTCAAACATTTGCTTCTAACCAAACTTTCAGTAAAATAATCTATACCTTCCTCGTGGGGTATAACTGTGAACAGATTTATAACATCCACAGTTAGAAAGGACCAATCAGTGTCCATACTTTGGAAGACGTTTAATCTTTGCAAACAATGCCAGGAGTCTTAATATATGTTGAGCCCTTTTTACAACCCGCTGTGTTTTCCTATCCACATAGGCAGCCAATGGTTCTGTTTTTGAGCCCTTTGATTAAACTATGGCTCTAAATGGTGGATTATATAAATCTTTGTGCGTCTTTGGAATTCCAAACACAACTAAGTAACTGGGTAATCAACTTTCAAATAATTATAATCGTCTCTGTTGATTGCTCCCTGGTATAATGCGTCTAGTAAAACAAATCAATTCTGTGGTAAGAAATATTCAACTCATTTAAAGAAACTCTAAGATAAGCGGTGGTATCATCCAAAATGTCCATCATTTTGCCTATATAATCAATATTTGACGTAATGACAGCCCCCCCACCTTTATCTGGTTTCATGACTCTTAGCTCTCTATTAGTTGCCAACTGCATTAAAGCTTCTCTTTCACTCCTGTTTAAGTTGTCGTCATACTGCACATTTTGATGTTTTACTATTGTTGATCAACCCACCAATGCATATTTTCTCAAAAATCGCTACTTCATTGTTATATGGTGGAATAAAAGTACTCTTTCTGTTACAAACACTAGTTGCCACATCATTTACTAGAATATTGTTCGTCTCAGTGGTATCATTAAAAAATATCGCCAAATTTA
Source organism: Protopterus annectens (assembly GCF_019279795.1). Lineage (NCBI taxonomy): Eukaryota > Metazoa > Chordata > Ceratodontiformes > Protopteridae > Protopterus > Protopterus annectens. The sequence goes on from NC_056747.1 coordinate 1,289,767,883, forward strand.
ACTGTCTAGCATACAATCTAATGTTAGAATATGTTCTCACAATATTGACTTTGTGTTCAGGTACAAAGGAAAAACCCTTGCTCAAGACATCGTGATGGTATTCATTTACATCAATGGCACTGTAATTATATACATTAAATCCTGATTTTTTGTAAATTTTGACCAAAGGTAATGCATTCACTTGTGTACATACAGAGTCTTTAGAACTGTCCAACAAACTTTCATCATTTTTGTTTGACACACTATTGTTACTAAATATAAACTCAAATTCACTTCTTCATCTAGTATTTCTTCCTGTTGTAATTGTTGTCGGTCCACTGTTTTAATACTAGATCAGACAGAAGACTCGGAGCGCTATGCATTTGAAACCTAACCAAGAAGGAAGACTATTATACCCACTCCATCTTGCCTTGCTCTAGTGAGTAACCAGCAAATAGTAATTCTTTAGATCAGTCAGGAAAATATAGTGGGATTAGTTAAGTACCGTTTTTCTGTATCTGTGTGAATCTATCCATCTGTTTTATGGTCTTTTAGAGAATATTTTTATTGAGAGCATTTATATTTATTTGGTGACACTGTTGCCGCTTCTGAAAGCCTTGCCGCATTAGTCAAACACTACAATTTCTATTAGTATTAATTTTACTCAGTATAATTGCATACCCTGTAAGAGCCTTTGAGTAGCTTGGTGGTGGGAGTATAACTACCTTATAGTCTAGGCAAAGGAAGGAGAGCTAGTAAGTCTGTGCCAGCCTTTCCCAAGTGTGTGTGTGTGTGTGTGTGTGTGTGTGTGTGTGTGTCAGCTACTTGGAGCGTGACACAGAGCACTAGTTTCACAGAGAGGGTGATAGTGGACTTTGCTTGGAACACTCAGCTGAGGACACAATTCTACAGTGTCCATGGGAAGTCTTATTGTGGGCGTAGAGACAGAGAGAAACCCAGCTCCTGTTCTGTGTGTGTTCCTCTGTGCGGTCTTAACAGACTTTGTGCTTGGTACAGACAGCTGCATTGGAAATACTGTATGTATACATTTTTGTTCCAAGTGAACGTACATGATTGGTGTCATTGGTGAGGACTGAGGCTCCTTGATTTCTGGCCCAGGGCAGGGATGTCACATACTGGTGAGCAGTGGTGTGGATATTAATTGAACTTGTCATTGAAGGTGTGTGTACTCTCCACAGCTACAAGGTAAACATATTGAGGTTTCATTTTCACAACAGTTTTATTTATTTTTTGTTAGCTTACTTTAAAAAAAAAAAACAAAAAAAAATTACATGCTTTTTATAGAAAAATGCCTACCCTTATCTGCTAAAAAAAAACTACTCGCCCTTCCTCTTCCCTCCTCCCTCCCCTCTCTATCCACCCCCCCCTCCTAACTAATCTGCAATCTCAACAAAAACAAACTTTACTCAAATTGCAAAAAACCACCAAAAAGTCTTCCACACCAGCCACTGCTCCTCCACCACTAAATGTTTCTCCACTTCCCAATCAATGGCTACTTACTTCCAATCAACTAACCCATCCTCCCAGCTAACTCCCTCTCACTTCTTCCCTCTCTCTTCCTCCTTCCCATTTTCCCTTCCTGAGTTGAGATCAGTATTGACTACAACTAGTCAAAACCTACAAACAAAACAAAACTCAGGCCAAGTCCATAAACTTTCACATAGGCAAACTCAAACTCCTTCAACTTCACAACTCCATACCTCCACTGATCTCACTCAAAATCTCTCTTCTAACCTCCTCTGTCTTCTAAAATCTCTACTCTCTCAACTCACATGGGCTTCTCTCTCTCATCTACATCCTGCTCTTCCTACACTGTCTCCCACCATTCTAGATCTCCCAATATTCTCTCTAACCTCATCTCAATATATCATGATTCTAAGCCCATATTCTTCCTTTCTTCCACTTCATCCTGTCACTTAACCTCCTCTTCCATTCCAATAGCTGTATTTTCCTTTTTACTTTCTTTTTTTCCTAACCTTGTATTTAAGCATATAATTATAGATTTTTGCTTTTTTGTATATTATTTTTAATTTTTAAATTTTTTTTTTGTTTTGTTTGTAAGAAAACAAAATGTATGTTAATGTTTTTGATGTTTTCCATGCATTGAAATTGAAAAAATAAATAAGGAAAGCAAGCAAAGATGCCAGCAGGGGATTATGGCAAGCTGACAAAGAACTAGTTGGCAAAGGTGTGTGAAGCCAAAGGACTGGTTCATGCCAACTTGACTAAAAAGAGGAAATTATTTCGGCCTTAGTTGCAGCTCAGACCAGCAACCAGGAAGACAACCAGTCTGGTGATGGGGATTTGCAGCCTTCAGAAACAGGACAGCTCACCTTTTCCTCAGAGGACTTAAAAATCTGTTTGGAGTTAGAGAGACTTGAACTGGAGGCCAAACGTTTGGAATTAGAATCAGAGGACAGACTGCGGTAATTGAAGGCTGAAGAAAATGAAAAAAGGTGCCAACATGACAGGGATATGCTGACTCTTCATCGGGGTCATTGCTGACCCTTCATCAGGGTCATGGAGGTAATGGGGAAGGGAATAACTGGACACAGACACAATAAAAGGTCAGTACATTCTTCCACAGATACAGAAGTGATGATTATGATAGTTTTATTCATATATCTGAAAGAGTATGTAAAGACTGTAATGTTGACCAAGGGCTCTGGGTAAGGTTCCTGGCCCCCTTACTCCGTGGTAAAGCTGTAACTGCTGTCTGATACTGACTGTTTAAACTATGATAAAGTAAAACAATGGGCCAGATTCAATAACGTCTACATGAAGTTTGCACAGAAGCACAGACATACAGACATAAGTCACACCTTCTTCCTCCGAATTTTAGTTTTCCTACTGATATTCTTGCAGCTTTAAATACTGACAGGGGATGCATAAAGGTTACCAGAAAGTGTACACTACATGTACACTTAAGTGTAATCTACTTGAGTGACTAGAAAAATGTGATAATAATTTTATTGAATACATATTGTGTACACTTAGTGTAGGCTTTATTGAATCTGGTCAAATGTTTATTGGAATGTTTTTAGTTAACACCTGAAGTTTACAGAAAAAAACGTTTTGTCAGCATAGACACAAGGCAGATGAAAGTATATGTGATTATACTACTGAGTTCAGCACTTATTTTCATAGGTGGGTGAGTGGGTGTAAGGTCACCACTTTTGAAGGGCTGGCAGACCTTTTGATGAGGGAACAAGCCCTTAGCACTTCGCCTGAGGACATGAGAATCTGGTTGGCAGACCGAGCGTGTAACTCTGCAGATGAGCTGGGGAAAAACAGGATCTCTACTTGGCAAGCAGGGCATCACTGCACAGGAAAGGGATACCCAGTGCTGCCATGGGTAAAACGGAATGAATGGTGGGCAGCCTAAACCACCCCAACAGAGTCCACCAGTAACAGAGGAAGCCACCAGTTCAGGTACATGACCAGGATCAAGGTTTAGATGTTTTCAATGTAACCAGAGGGGCCACGTAAAATACAAATGTCCACTGAGGCAAGGTGGGGAACAAAAGGTGGGGGAGCCATTAAGTGGGAATAATAGTACACCAGTTGTAAGTTGCCTGAAGACAACAGAATATAAACTCCGATCATAGTCTGGTACCACTATCTTAATGGATGGAAAACAGGCCACTGCTAAGAGAGACATGGCCTCTGACATAACCATTGTGAAGCCTGTAGTGGTTAAAGGGGAGAAGTACTTGATTGGGCAGTCCATTACAGTTGGAGCTTTAGGAGGGACCCCATTTAAATACCTCTGGCTAGGGTTAACCTTGACTGAGAAGGCTGAAATGGAAGCAAGCAAGTAGGTGTGTTTGAGGATATCCTAGCAGATGTCTTGATAGGGAATGATTCTGATAACGCAGTACCTTGTGTGCATGCAGTTACATGCAGTCTGGCTTGGAGAGAGGAATGTGGGGCTAATAGCTTGGGAGACTCAGACAGACACCTCATACCTGAAGCCAGGGCTGGTGAGGTGGTTATTTCAGGGAGGGAGCTAACCTGTACCAATGAGCATGTAGGTGAGCCACAGCTGCTGGTAGGTACTGATGGTCTCTTGGACAGTGTCACTGCAAGGGCAGAGGTGAGTGGCAGTACCCACCAGACTGACATTGAGGCACCGCTGTAAGAGGATACCAGACTTCCTGTGGAAGGGGAGCTGGGAAGGGTCACAAAGGTAGAGTTGAGACAGGCTCAGTTCTCGGACCCTACACTAACAGGATTGCGAGAGGTAGCTAGGGAGGCACCAGATTCTCAAGGAAAAGGGGAGTCTATATACTGGAACAAAGGGTTACTGTACAGAGAGTGGACCCCTGAGGGAGGGCTAGAGGGTGAGGTAATACAGCAGTTGGCAGTGCCTAGAGCCTACCATTTGGCACTTCTAGCCATAGCCCATGATTTTCCTTTTGCAGGTCATATGGACATAAAAGTGTACAAAGAGATGTATTATGCAGAACTTTTATTGGCCTGGGATTGCAAGGGATGCAACAGGGTACTGCAGGACCTGTGAGCAGAGCCAAAAAGTAGGCAAGGCAGAAGACAAGGTCAAAGCTACTTTGATGTCTTTGCCTGTGACTGCAGAGCCATTTCAGAGGGTAGCTATGGATATTGTAGGGCCTCTGAGTACCCCAAGTTCCACAGGAAGAAGTATATCCTGGTGGCAGTAGATAATGCTATTATATACCCTGAGGTGGTGGCTCTGTCCTTCATTGAGGCAGAGGAGGTGGCAAATGCTTTGCTAGAGATTTTCTGCAGGGTAGGTTTCCCGACAGAAATACTGACTGACCGAGGTGCCACTTTCATGTCAGACCTGCTAGCTTGTCTGTGGGAGCACTGTGGGGTGAAGCACCTAAAGCCCACCCCTACCACCCTCGGTCTTGTCAAGAGGTTAAACTCTACACTAAAGATCATGCTACAAGCATCTGCAAACCAGTTTAAGACAGAGTGGGGCAAATATTTGCCCCATCTGCTGTTTGTATACAGACAGGTACCCAAGGAATCCACAGGTTTTTCACCGCTGTATGAGCACAGAATGAGGCAACATTCAAATTTGATTTGTGATGAGTGTCAGGGTGTGTGTGAAGCCCACAAGGAGTCTGCTGTGGCATATTGTCTTAAACCTCAGGACAAGGCTAAGGGAGCTCATGGGCTTGGCCCAGGAGAAAAAGCAGGAGCTCAACAGCAGAAAAAGGTCTGGAATGATTAGAATTCTCGAGCTAGAGAGTATACTGTAGGCAGCAGGTAATGGTTCTCACTCCTGTCAGACACAATAACCTGCAGGCAGCCTGGAAGGAACCCTCTGAAGTGGTAAGGAAGGTCAGTGATGTTAACTACATGATAAACCCGCTAGGCAGAAAGCAGGGGCACAAATTGCACCATGTTAACATGATGAGGCCTTAGCATGATAAGAAGGCCCTTGTGCCGAGAATTTGCAGTGAATGACAGGAGTCATCCGAGGGAGATCTGGTGACTGGTCTCCTTAGTACGGCTCAGAATGACACCTCAGTGGAAGGGTTAGCAATGTCCCAGCAGCTATCGTCTACCCAGATTCGAGAAATCTCAGCACTGTTACAGGAGTTTGGGGACAGGTTTACTGGGAAACCTGGGTGCACCCACCTGATGCAGCACCATGTAGATATAGGATCCCAAAGGCCAGTCAACTAGCCCCTTACAAGGTGCCTGAGCAAATCAGACAGACTGAGGGAGGAGATACAGGAAATGTTGAAACTGGGGTTAATCCAGGAGTCCAGCAGCGGTGCCTCACTGTCAGTCTGGTGGGTACTGCCGCTCACCTCTGCCCTTGCAGTGACACTGTCCAAGAGACCATCAGTACCTACCAAAAAAAATGGCAGTACCAGGTTCTGTATCGACTACAGAAAACTAAACGTTCACACAGACTCTGATGCCCATGCCTAGGACAGGAGAAGCTGGGTGGGCTAAGTATCTGACCACTACTGATCTGACCCAAGGGCTAATGGCAGGTGCCCTTGACTCCCACTACGAGACAGAGGTCAGACTTTGTGACTCCTTTTGGATTACACAAGTTCACAAAGATGCCCTTTGGGATGAAAACTGCCCCAGTGACCTTCCAGAGGCTGGTAGATCGAAGATTATGCCCTTGTTTACCTAGATGATATTGCCATCTACAGCCATTCCTGTGGCATGAGCATCTTCAGCATGTCAGGGAGGTCTTGGGCAGGCTGCAAAGGGCAGGGTTGACCATTAAGCCTAGCAAGTGTCAGATGGGCATGGCAGAGGTCTCCTATCTGGGACACAGAGTGGGGAGTGGTAAGATCAAGCCAGAACCTGCCAAAATTGAAGCTATTCAGGCGTGGCCTGCCCCCGTTTCCAAAAGGCAGGTAATGGCATTCTTGGGGACAGCAGGGCACTACAGAAAGTTCATTCTCAATTATAGTACAACAGCTGCTCCCTTCAGAGACCTGACAAGGAAAAACAGGCCAGATAAGGTAGTGTGGACCCCAGCCTGTGAGCAGGCATTCCAAAAGCTTAAAGGAGCTTAGGGAGGACCCCCTGGGGTAGCCAGTCCAGATTACAGCAAATAATTTGTTCTGCAAGTGGATGCTTTGAAACACGGGGTGGGGGCTGTACTCAACCAAGTTTCCCCAGAGGGAGAACAGCACCCAGTGGTATATCTCAGATACAGACTCCAACCCAGGGAGGAATGCTATGCAGTTGTAGAAAAATGTCTGGCCATATTATGGGCACTGCAGACACTTCTGTATAGAAGGAAATTCCCTGTAGTTACAGACCACACTCCCTTAACATGGCTACAGTGAGCCAGCCAGCAAAATGCCAAGTTAAGGTGCGGCCTAGGGTTGCAGGCATATATGACACTGCAGCACCATAGTGGTGTCAGCAATGCCAATGCAGATGGGCTCTCAAGACAGAATATGGGTTAATGTGTTTCACGACAGGCTCACGTCTCTCGAGCCACGTTTCTCAAGGGTCACTTGAAAACATTAGCTTGAGTCTTCAAGGTGGGGGGATGTGATAATGTGAGGTATTGCCAGCTATGCCAATGGAAGTAGGGCAGTGGATGTGTAACATATGCCTGCACAGCTAGCTGGAATTTTGTAAAGCATTATATGCTATTTGCATATCAAACTGATTTTTACAGATATTTGTTTTGAAAATATATTTGTAAACATGCTTGTATTAAAAATGAACCAACAGTGGGCCCTGCTGGACAGAAGAGATATAAACTTGTATGCCAAACTGTGTTGTAACTGCTGAAATGAAAATACTGTAACAGAGGATATTGGAACAGAAGAGGTTAATCTCACTCCAGCTAACTTTGAAAAATAATCTGAAATTAAATTACCTGGTTTAGGCCATAAAGATTGCATCTTACAGTTCTAACTGCAGCCAGAGACGAAATGTCTGTGAAAACCAGGATTGGGAATCCTACTGTATTGTCTTTGGGGTGAACTAATTGCTACCCTGGAAGGGTGGAAGTTTTGAAATGGTTTTATAGCTTCCAGATGCTATAAACAATATCTGCGTGTATGGTAACACGAGTGCTAAATTCTGGTTCAGTTTCTAGCAAAAGGGGTAGTGTGGGAACCAGAGCCAAATGCATGTCATATCATTCTGTAATCCAGCACTGAAATGATGTTTTAATATTAGATAAGACAGGAGTCTCAAAGCAGTCTGTTTTTGAAACCTGACAAATAAGGAGGACCACTCACCCACTCCATCTTGCCTTGCTCTAGAAAGTAACCATGGACTACTAATTCTTTAAATCAGTCAGGAAAATACAGTGTGATTAGTGAAGTACTGTTTTTCTGTTTATGTGTGAATCTATCCATCTGTGTTATTTTTAATATTTCCTATGATTGAAACTCAGGTGTTTATTGTAAACAGATGTTTAGTATTTTCATTATTTTATTATTATTAAATACATTTAAACTTTTCATTGTGGCTGGTCTTTTAAAGAATATTTTAACCTTTGAGAATACTTATATTTACTTGGTGACACTATGGTCGCTTCTGAAAGCCTTGCTGCATTGGTCAAAAACTACCATTTGTATTACTATTAATTTTACTCAGTATAATTGGGTACCCTTATAACAGCCTTAGAGTGGCTGGCTGGTGGTAGTATAACTACCTTATACTCTGGGCAAATGTAGCAGAGCTAGAAAATCTGTGTCAGCCTTTCCCAGGTGTGTGTGTGTGTGTGTGTGTGTGTGTGTGTGTGTGTGTGTGTGTGTGTGTGTGTGTGTGTGTGTGTGTGTGTGTTCGCGCACAAATCAAATCTCAACGAGTGTGTGTCAGCTACTTGAAGCAAGGACAAACAGTACTTGTTTCAGAGAGAGGGTGGTGGAGGACTTGGCTTGGAACAGTCCGCGGAGGATTCAACTCTACAGCTGTGTTAGTGGGGAGATTCACTGGGGGCCTGGAGAGAGACTGACAGAGTGGGGAAACCCAGTCCCAGTACTGAGTGTGTTCCCTATGTGCTCTTAAGGGAAACTGTGCTTGGTGCAGAGAGCTACATCTGGAAATACTGTGTATATCTATTTTTGTTCCAAATGAATGTCCCTCACTGGTGTAGGTAGTGAAGATTTAGGCTCCTTGATTGCTGTCCCAGAGCAGGAATGTCACAGCTAACATGGAGAATGTACATGGATTTAACTGGGGAAGTATGTATTTAGATGGGCTGACTTAGAACCATGCAAGAGTGGATAAGAAACTACTATAAAAACTATTAAACACATAAAAGTATGGTTACTCCATTCTGCTAGGGAAGGCACTCAAGTTAAAATTAATATCCAGCCTAATACTTTGATATTTGCAGGTTTCATGTTTGAAAATGTATTTTGTTGTAAAATATTTAATGATTAACAACTTGCTTGTAAAATAAAAGGATGTATGGTACTGTAAAGGGCAGGCAAACAGAGTACCGTAGGGGCATATTAAACAAGGTGTGAGAACTGCATGGCAAAACTGACATGTGCTAATGAATTGGTACAGTTATAAAACTTGTGATATTTACTATTAACAGGGTTAATGTTAATTTTGCTGTTAGAATAAAGTTTTGCATTAAAAAAAAACGTGGAACAATTATTAATTAGGAACAGAAGTTAAATAATTATAGGAGACAAAAGTTTTAAGTGTTACGGTAAAAATGAACCATTTTGTCTGCTGCTGGAAGAAACAAAAAAAATGAATAAGATGACTGAAGATGAAGGTAACATGAAACACGTTAAGATGGAAAAAGACTTGTGTGAAGATGTAGATAGACTTCATTCTTTGAGAAATGAGGGACTTCCAAATCCAAAAGAAGCTGGCTAAGTATCAGAAAGTAGAGTGTGGCAAAATAAACAATGTTTTCAAAAAGATTAATGTAACTAGTACCACAAGGTCAGACAGAACTGAATTGGAATTTTATGCAAGTTGTTGTTGTTGTATCTTTCGGATTTTCCCGGTTAGGGGTCCCCACAGCGGAACTTTTTACGTACCGAGTTGCCAGCCCTGACGTACAACCTTCAATGAAGGTACGCCCATTCACGCATGTCTTCACACACAGAAGACGCTTTAGCTAAGAATCGAACAGGACAACATCTTACTGTGAGGCGACAAAGCTACCACAGCACCACCATTAATAAGAAATCGTAAACAAACTAGATGAAATATCCAATGGATGAATTAAGAAAACTTAAGTGGACAAAGAATTCTTAAATGAACAAACACTTCTGAAAAGATCACAGACACAGGTTACCGAGACAAATAACGAATAAGCAGTGACTATAACATTTTAGTCAGACTTATAACAAGGCAGATTAAGAGATATAAATGAATTTGAAAAAAAACAGGAAAAGGGGATAAAGACTTAAAGGAATTCATGTGGAAGACAAATAAGGTGGTGGAAGGGGTCTATATCAGATAATCAAAGTTTCAGAACTTCCAACACCATATGGTCGACCCCATATGATCGAAGTACTGAAACTTCGAATACCTGAGGAAAAAAAAAAAAAAGAAAAAAACCCAAAAGTAACTGCTTTAAGTAGGGGGGCAAGCCCACATGCACCCCCACTACTTAAATATACCAACTCCGAGATTGCACTTTAATGGTGTATGGTGCGGAAAGGGAAGATTTCCCTTTCCTACTCTGTAGTGCGATCTTGGAGTTGGTATATTTAAGTAGCGGGGGTGTGGGGGTGCAGGGGGGCTTGCCCTACTGCTTAAACCCTTTTACTTTCCTTTCCTTTTTTTTTTTATTGCTCAATGTTTTGCAGCTTTGATCATTAGTGTTCAATGTCTAGTGACTCGAAGTTGTAAAACTTCGACAATTTAATATAGACCCGGTGGAAGAAATGAAAAGTGTGTTTTTCTGACTGCTTTAAACTTACAAAACCTTATTGTACACTTAACCGTATAGAGACAAGAGATGACACCACAATTTCTAATACATCACAGCACGGAGCATGCAGTGGCGAGTATTCCTGATTCAAAAAGCTCAGTTCACTGGTTCAATTCTTGTTTGGAGTACCTTCAAGACCTCCTTGTGAATTCATAGGTTTTCACTGTGGGACACCAAATTCCTCTCACATTCCTAGTAAGAGGCACAAACAAGTGAACAGGCAAGATTTTAAAATATCCAGTTTGTGTGTGTAGGTGCACGCACATTCTGCTAGAATGCCACCAAGGACTGATTCTCTTCTTTATGCCCAGTGCTTGCCAAGTCAGGCAAGGAATCCTTTGAGACACCAGACAGGATTGATAAGATACTGTTCAGCAAACTCCGACCGATGTCTAAGCGTTCGTCGGTTGAAAGAAGCACAGGCTAAACAAGCTGCTACGTCGTGGTCTGGGCCTAAACAAGGTAAGCAGTAAGAGTGGAAATCTTTATGAGGTATTTGTTTCCCACAAGTTAAACAGTTATTCACTTTTTCTGACATCGGCTGAGGCAAGAAAGAGTCCCCAACGGGGTACTTAGCTTTAGAAGTCTTCGAAGTAGTATTCGGTAGAAGTAATCTCTGGATCTGACCGACCGGCACTTGCGAACAGCTTCTGCTTCGGGCGCACGCGGCAAGAAAGACTTGGGAAAATGGCGTCGGCTGATGCTTTTATACCTGAAGACCAACAGAGATGACGTCGGGTGGAGTACGACATCAGCCGAAGCCGGACCCGGACTTTGGAATCCGGCCGACTGCAGGGCTGCCTGACGACAGGACAACCCAGTTGTTATGACTGCAGATGCATCCATGAAGGACATCTGTGCACACAGACAAGAAAAACAAAAAAACAAAATACCCATTTTGCAATGCAGACATATTTTAGAAACAGTTACCAGTTAATTGTTATCAATATTTTCTTAAGATCAGGTCAGGTTCTGTTTTTAATTCTGTCTTAACAGCAGCTGTCTTGGTTATGCATGTATATATTTATGCTTGTTATTTACAGTCCACTGACTGGGTCAGTCCCGCTAAGCCTCTTTTCAAGATAGACTCAAGGTGGTATTCATACTGACTAGTGGAAATTTGACCACAGCATCAGGGAAAGTACAATTGTGTACACTTACCATAAATATAGATGTTAGAGTGTATTCACTGTTACAGTCATTACATTTGGGTAATCTGTTGGCAGGTTGCCCTCAGTCGGCCTGATTAACAAAGTCTTGGGTCCTGCATCAGTTGCTGTCCCTTCTTCCATGACGTCAGGGGTATAAAACATGCAACCAACGCCATTACATCAGTTTTTCTTGCCCCAGATGTCAGGTGCCCCCCAAATGAGGAGCAAAATATATAAATTATATATATATATATATATATATATATATATATATATATATATATATAGAATAAAAAATACCAAAACATATACCTCCAAACAAAAGCAAATACACCAAAAAGGCTTTTAAAGATAGTAACAGAAATGAGAGGTATAGTTAGAGAAAAATCAGGGGGCTGGAGGGAGGGTAACCAGGACTGCAACAGTGAATACACTCGAACATCTACATTTCTGGTAAGTGTACACAACTGTACTATGTTCTTCGTATTTCACTGTTACAGTCATTACATTTGGGTAGAATCCCAAAGCTATGATTGGGAGGATGGATTTATACAGCATTAGGAGCAGCTATAAGGCCCTGCAGGACAGCAGTGGCAAAGCCTGCTCTGGATTTAGAAAAGATAGGTAAATGGTAATGTTTGATGAACGTATGCACTGAGCTCCAGGTAGCAGCTTCTAGAATATCTCTGGTAGGAACCCCTCTGAGAAAAGCTGCAGAAGTAGATGCAAGCCCTGGTGGAATGAGATCTGATCCCCTTGGGGACAGGTTTACCATGGTGCATATAACAGAAACTAATACAATGGCTTATCCATTTGGAAATAGTCTGCTTTGAAAAAGCCTTTCCCTTTGCCCCTGCAGCAAATGCCACCAGTAGTTGTTCAGATTTTCTTAAGAGATTTTGTCCCGTTTAAGTAGAATCTTAGTTGTCTGTGTACATCCAATGAATGCAGAATCTGCTCACCCTTGTTCTGTGGATTTGGGAAGAAAGCTGGCAGATGAATGGTCTGATTGAGGGCCACACTAGATACCACTTTAGGCATAAAGGATGGATTGGTCCTGAGAGCCACCCTGACCAGGTAAAAAATAATGAAAGTCTCCACTGCCATAAGAGCCTGCAATTCTGAAATCCTTCTAGCTGAAGTGACTGCTAAAAGAAAAGCTGTTTTCCAAGAGAGACATTTTAGGTCTGCAGTAGCAGCTGGCTCAAAAGGAGAGTTTCTCCAAAACAAAACTGAGGTCCCCATGCAGGAGTTGGTGCTCTCCTGGGAGGTCTTAAATTTTTGGCCCCTCTAAGGTACTGTTTTAGCAGAGGATGAGAAAAGAGGGGAGGCTCTGTGTTGTAATGAGCTGAAATAGAGGCATGGATTTTTATGGAAGAAAAAGATGGGCCCTTATGAAGCATCTCGGTTAAGTATTGCAGAATCTGAGGAATATTGGGCATTGCTGTGCTTATTCCTTGTGCTTGGTTCCAGGCACAGAATCTTTTACATTTGTCAGCATAGGATTTTCTAGTACTAGGCCTTCTAGCCTCCAAATTGACATCCATCAGAGGTTTGCGGAGAGATTAACTGGTGAAATTAGTTGATTAGCCATGTTGCAAGATTCAGAGTTTGGAGCTGAGTGTGCAGAATTTGAGGGTTCTGCTGAGACAGTAGGTAAGGTGTCTGAGGCAGGTACCATGGAGGAAGGCGTGACATATTGCGCAGTAGTGGGTACCAGTGTTGACGAGGCCAGCCTGGAGCAATCACAATCATTTTTGTTTTTTCCTGTCTGACTTTGACCTTGGAGAGCAGAGGCAGAGAAGGAAAGGCATAGACTGATAGGTTTTTCCAGCTGAAGGATTGAGCATCTACTTTCCTAGCTTTTTTGTGATGAATTCGTGTGTAAAATTTGTCCAACTGACAGTTTTGGGGTGAGGCAAAAAGATCTATGTCTGGGCTCCCCCATTTGCGTGTCAACATGCTGAAGATTTGTGGATCCAGTTTCCATTTGTGTGGGTCCATAAGATTTCTGCTTAGTTCGTCTGCCAGAGTATTCTGCTTTCCTGGCAGGAATTGAGCTTGTAGATATATTTGATAAGTTAAAGCCGTGTCCCACAATGCCATGGCTAGTCTGCAAAGGGGGTAGGAATGAGTACCCCCCTGCTTATATTCCACATGACTGTAGTGTTGTCTGTCTTTATCAGTAGTTGTCCTGGATGAAGATAGTCCTTGAAGGCTGTCAGAGCATTCTGTACATCTAGCATCTCTTTCTGATTGATATGTAGGTGCATTTGATTTGGGCTCCATTGGCCCTGAATGCATCTCCCTGCCAGATGCGCCCCCCAAGCGTAATCTGATGCGTCTGTAGTCAGGGTTTGGGCGGCAGGAGGTGGAATGAATGACTGTCCCTTGTTCTGGTGGCAGGCCTCTGCCCACCATAGGAACTCTAGTTGCAGGCAAGGAATGATAGGAATCATTGTTTCCAGGCTGTGACAATGTTGACTCCATAAGCTTTTTAGGTACCACTGAAGTTTCCTCATATGCAGCCTTGCATATGGAATTAGATGAATGCAGGAGGCCATGAACCCCAAGGCCTGCAGAATTTGTCTTGCAGATAGCTGGGTTTTTGTGGCCACCTGTTTGAAGTAGGGCATCAACTGAATTTGTTTTTTTTGACGTAAGGTAAGCCATCTGGGCAGTCATATTCAAGCTTTCACCCAGGAATGTAATTATTTGAGAGGGTACCAGTTGTGATTTCTTTGCGTTTATGGTATAGCCTAGACAAGTTAGAAGCCTTTTTACAAACGCCAGATGTTTTAGAAGAGTGTCCTTGTTTTCTGCCTGAATTAGACAATCGTCCAGGTATCGATAAATTTGAATATTTCTTTGCCTGCAAAAAGCAATTACTGGTGCCAGGCACTTTGTGAAGACCCTGGGTGCAGTAGATAAGCCAAAGGGCAGTGCAGAGAACTGGTAATGCAAATAGCCTGCTTTGAAGCGGAGGTATCTTCTGCAAGATTCCCTGATTGAGATATGCAGGTAAGCCTCCTTTAAGTCTAGAGTTACCAACCAGGCATCCTTGCCTAGCATAGGTAGTAACTGTTGGATAGTCAGCATCTTGAATTTTGGAATGTCCAGAAATGTATTTAGAATGGATAAGTCCAGAACTGGAAGCCATGATTTGTCTTTTCTGGGTACCAGGAAAAGTCTTGAATAAAAACCTTGTCCCTTTTCCTTTTCTGGTACTGGTCGAATAGCCCCCATATTCATGAGGGACATAACTTGTTTCTGGGCCTCTGCCCACTGATTTGGAGGTAGATCTGGCCATCCGTTTGGGAATGGCAACGTGTGGAAATTAAATCTGTATCCCTGGGATGCTATATTTAAGACCCATTTGTCCTGGGTAATCAGTTGCCAGTTTTGTGCATGAAGTGCCAGTTTTCCCCCCAAAGGGGCGGCCAAAAGTTAAGTGCTTGGTGATTGCAGTGGAACGTCATTGAGACTGTTTACTGTAGGAAGGTGCCTTGTTACTTCCAGATTTGGAGGTGGAGGCACCCCATTGCTTTGTTCTATAAGTTCCTTGCGACTGAAACTGGAGCCTTTGGAATGTCTGGGTTTAACCTGAGCGACTCTAGTGGGTACTGGAAAGGACCAGTTCTTAGTAGGCCAGTGCCTACTGAACCTGGGTGGCTGCACTTGTAAGAAATCTTTCACAGTTTGCATAGATTTAGCTTTATCTTCCATCTTTTTCAAAACTTCTTCAGCCTTATTACCAAATAGACTGCCCTGTTGCAAAGGAGCATCCAACAATTTTGCTTTAACATGGTCAGCCAGATTTTGCTCCTTGAGCCAAGCATGCCTTCTTAACACAGATCCAGTTACAGCAGCCCTGCAAGAGGCCTCCAAGGAATCAAAGCCACATTGCAAAGTATGCTTTCCAACTTGTTCAGCTGAATGCAATAAACCCTGCAACTCTATTTTCCACACAGTCAGAAATCAACATAATTTTCTGTTTAAGTAAACCCATGACATGCTGCTGATATTTAAGCATATGAAATTGACAGTTTAAAGCCCTGATTGCCAAGGTTGCAGATGTGTAAACCCTTCTTACCCCATCTATCCAACACCCTGGAATCTCTATCAGAAGGGGTAGGATTTTTAGCAGTACAAGCCTTTACGCCCTTGGGACCCTGAGAAATGGTTTCAGGGTCAGCAGTAGGGTTTTTAAAAAGGAATTTGTGGGAGTCAGGAACCCTGTAATATCTGTCTGGCTTACTAGGAGCCGGAGGCAGGGAGTCAGGAGTCATACTGGACTCGGAGAAAACATCATAAACAATGTCTAATACAGGAGGTATTGCCAAAGGCCTATGCCGAGGAAGAAGAAGAAAATCCCTAAGTCTCTTTTTAGATTCTGAAAAATCCTGACTCTCCCAGTGAAAGTGTTCCCTTAAGGTATGCAAAGTTTCTCCAAAAGATAAATCCTCAGGAGGAGAAGCAGAAGGGATGGAATCTTCTGCATCAGAGTCCTCATAAGTGGAAACAGATAATTCCTGATCAGAAGAAATAGAAACCTGATCTGAAGATTCACAGTCAGTGCCTTGTTTAGGCCTCTTAGCAGAAGGGGGATGGGTACCCCTGATTAAAGTAATTAAATCCTCAGCCATTTTGATAATTTGTTTTTTAGGCATTGGGGCCTGTACACGTGGCCCAAGCGTCATTTTTTTAGACATAGTAGTAGTTTTTGGCCTTAGTTTTGAAGATGGCGTTGGTTTAATGTACAAATCTTTAGGCCTGAAAATACCCTCAGAAGCCGGTGCCTGCTCAGCGGCTCCGGACCCATCTAAGGTAGAGACATCCGCGGGTTCAATACTTACTGGACTCTGAAATGGGTCTCAGTAGTGGCCTGCGAATCAAAAGTAGCGGGTATCCGGGGCTGCAAAAGCTCATCACTGAGTACTGGCGAACCGGCGACTGGCTTAGGAGAAGCTTCGTCATCGGTTTTGGACCTTGACGGTCTGTCACTTGTCTTTTTCTTTGCGTTTTTTAGGTACTCCAGTAGTCGGATTGCTAACAGATGACATTTCTGGATAGTGAAATCTCGAGCCAAAATATTTAGAAGCAAAGATATACTGACGCTTAATAGTGCATTGATTAAATTTAGCACAAAACCGACAGCAAGGCATGTTGTGGCCAGGGCCTAGACAAAGAATACAGTACAAATGAAAATCCTTATGAGGTATTTGCTTCCCACAAGTAATACAATTATTAACTTTTACTGACATCGGTAAGGAGCAAGAAAAAGTTTCCCCAACGGGGTACTTAGTTTTTAATTGAAAACTTCGGTTCTGAAACTCGAAAATGAAAATTTCAGTAGTCAGCCGACCGGCACTTGCGAACTGCTTCTGCTTCGGGCACCGTGCGGTAAGAAAGACTGATGTAATGGCGTCGGCTGCATGTTTTATACCCCTGACTTCATGGAAGAAGGGACAGCAACCGACGCAGGACCCAAGACTTTGTTAATTGGGCCGACTGAGGACAACCTGCCAGCACATTACCCAAATGTAATGACTGCAACAGTGAAACACGAAGAAAGTACAGTTTTGTACCTACCATAAATGTAGATGTCCGAACAGGATAGCATCTGCAGTCCTTACAAATGGGTTGTCCTGTCGTCAGGCAGCCCTTCGGTCGGCCGGATTCCAAAGTCTGGGTCTGGCCTTGGCTGGTGTCGCACTTCATTCGACGTCATAGCTGCAGTTCTTCGGGTATAAAGGCATCAGCCGACATTTTCCTCAGTGTTTCTTGCCCCAGATGCCAGTTGCCCTCTTGGATAGCTAAATTTTTGGATAAATGCCAATGTTTCCAAATAGTAGAAGGCAAACACAAACAATAATCATGTATGTACATATATACAAACAAATACACCATAAGAGATCCCCCCCCCAGCTAGCTATTAGGTGGGCAAATACCCTAGGAGTACCACAGAGGGGAAGGAGGGTGGGTAATCCTGACTGCAGATGCTATCCTGTTCGGACATCTACATTTATGGTAGGTACAAAACTGTACTATGTCCTTCAAGGATGCATCTGCAGTCATACAAATGGGTAGAATACCATAGCCAAACTAGGGGAGGAGGAAGAAGAAATTATGGTGTAGTTAGGATCCCTTGCAAAACAGCAGTGGCAAACCCTGCTCGGGATCTAGAGTATAAAGGTAAGTTATAATGCTTGGCAAATGTATGCACGGAGGTCCAAGTAGCAGCCTCTATAATGTCCTTGGTAGCCACTCCTCGTAAGAAAGCTGTGGTAGTGGCTGTAGCCCTTGTAGAATGAGGCCTTATGTTCTGTGGAATTTGCTTTCCATGGTAGGAGTAACAGAATCTAATGCAATTTCCTATCCACTTGGAGATTGTCTGTTTGAAATTGCTTTTCCTTCCCTTCCTGTTGCATATGCTACCAGAAGCTGGTCAGATTTTCTATTGCCCTTGGTTCCGTCCAGGTAGTAGCGTAACTGTCTATGTACATCCAAGGTATGCAGCAGTCTTTCCCCCCTGTTCTGTGGATTGGGAAAGAAGGTAGGTAGGTGGATTGCCTGGTTTAAAGACACTCTGGATACCACCTTAGGCATAAATGTAGGATTAGTTCTCATGGACACTCTGTCTTGATGGAAGATTAGGAAGGGTTGTACTGCCATTAAAGCCTGTAGTTCTGAAACCCTTCTTGCTGAGGTAATTGCCAGCAGGAAAGCAGTTTTCCAGGATAGGTGTTGAAGATCTGCTGTTGCTGCTGGTTTGAAAGGGGGAAGTGTCAATTTTTCTAGTACAAAGTTCAAGTCCCATGCTGGTAATGGTGGTTTCCTAGGAGGTTTTACATTCTTAATTCCTCTCAGAAACTGCCTGAGTAGAGGATCTTGAAAAGACAGGTGGATCGAGCTGTATTCTGCAGAAATAGCTGATGCATGTATTTTGATGGAGGAATAGGACAGGCCTGTATGGAAAAGCTCTGCCAAATACTCCAGAATGTTGGCAATGTCTACCTTTGACACATCTTTGCCCCTGTCGGTACTCCAAATGAGAAACCTTTTCCATTTTCCTGCATAGTTCCTTCTTGTTGAGGGTCTGCGGGCCTCAAGGATAATGTCTTTAACCCTTTGGGATAAATCTGGGTTAGTTGCTCTTATGCAATGTTCCAGGCAGTCAGTTGCAGAGTTTTCAGGTTTGGATGCAGGATGTTGTAGTTGCTCTGAGTTAACATCAAGGGAATCAGGGGTAGTGTCCACATTCTCCCCCGAGACATGCTCCTTAGTAATGGGTACCAATGTTGTCTTGGCCAGTCTGGAGCTATCAGAATTATCCTTGGACGTTCCTCTGATTTTCAATAGCACCTTGTGCATCAAAGGAAGAGGTGGGAATGCATATGCTGTCAGGCCTTTCCAACTGAAGGATAGAGAGTCCACCTTCCAAGCAAGTGGGTGAATGCGTCCTTGTGCAGAATTTCTTGAGGTGGTGATTGAGTGGGGATGCGAATAGGTCTATTTGTGGTAGTCCCCATTTCCTTGTGATGACCTTGAAGATGTCCGGGTGTAGCATCCATTCGTGAGCATCCGAGGTAGTTCTGCTTAATATGTCTGCTAGGATGTTTTCTTTTCCCGGTACAAAAATTGCTTGTAACTGAATGTTGTAACTCAGAGCCATATTCCATAGGTCCAGGGCCATTCGGCATAGAGGGTATGAATGAGTGCCTCCCTGTTTGTTGATGTACCACATGACTGTCGTGTTGTCTGTCCTTATCAACTGGCCTTCTTGGAGGAATGGTCTGAAATTCTGGATTGCTAGTTGTACTGCCAGCATTTCTTTTTGATTTATGTGCAGGTGCAGCTGCTCTGGAGTCCATAAGCCTTGTATGCACTTGTCCAGCATGTGGGCCCCCCAGCCGAGGTCTGAGGCGTCCGTTGTGATGGTTTGGCTTGGTTGAATGCTGTGGAAGGGCAAACCTGGGTTTGACTGGCATGCCTGAGCCCACTATAGGAACTCTTGTTTCAGGCATGGAATTAGTGGTATTTCGGTTTCTAAGCTGTGCCTGTGTTGAGACCATAAATTCTTTAGGTACCACTGTAGCTTTCTCATATGCAGTCTGGCATGGGGGACCAGGATTATGCAGGATGCCATGAAGCCCAAGGCCTGCAGTACTTTCCTTGCTGTCAGTTTGTTCTGCTTTGTTAATGCCAAAAAGTAGAGAGGAAGTTGTTCTTGTTTTTCTGCAGTTAGGAATGCCATCTGTTTTACTGTGTCCAATTCTGCACCTAAGATGGTTATTGTTTGGGATGGTATCAGTCTTGACTTTTTTATATTGACTGTGTATCCCAGGGCCTGTAGTAAGCAAATGACTCTTTGTAAGTCTTCTGTTAGCTTGTTTTGTTGTCCGCTTGTATCAGGCAGTCGTCCAGGTATGGATAAATTTGGATTCCCTGAAGCCTGCAGTGGCGATTACTGATGCCAGGCATTTCGTGAACACTCTGGGCAGTAGATAAGCCAAAGGGCAATGCTGAGAATTGATAATGCTCTGATCCTGCAAGAAATCTGAGGTATCTTCTGCAATGTGGTCGTATGGGGACGTGCAGGTATGCCTCCTTGAGATCTAGAGTTACCAGCCAATACTCCTTGCCCAGCATGGGAAGAAGTTGCTGGAGGGTCAGCATTTTGAATTTTGGAACGATGATGAATGTGTTTAAAGCGGACAGGTCGAGAATAGGCCTCCAATTTTTTCTTTTCTTGGTACCAGGAAGAGTCTGGAGTAAAATCCCTTGCCTTGTTCCATAGGTGGTACCCTTTCCACAGCTCTCATCCTTGCTAAGTGAGCTATTTGTTTTAGAGCTTCTGTCTTTTGATTTGGTGGTAGGTTTGGCATTCCTCTTTTTCCGGGTAAAGTGTGGAAATGAAACCTGTAGCCTTGGTCTATAGTTTGCAAAATCCACTTGTCTCTTGTGATATAGTGCCAGTTTTTGAACATAATGCTAACTTTCCGCCTAAGGGTGCTGCTATTTGTTCCCTGGTAGGCGGTGTCAAAGCCAAGTCACTGTGATTGTCCTGTTGCAGTGGTAGTGGTTGTGTCTGTGCCTCGTTGGTTGTTACCTTGCCACTGGCGTCCCTGTAGGCACCTCCTCTGGATTGATTTCTGCCTCTTGAGCGCCTATTCCTGCCTCTCTGAGTTTTGGAGGAGTCTGGAAAGGACCAATTTTTGGAAGGCCAGTTCCTGCTAAACCTTGGAGGCTGAACCTGTAAGAAATCTTTTACTGTTTGTACAGATTTTGCCTTCTCTTCCATTTTCTTCAGTACCTGTTGGGCAGGAGAACCAAATAAACTGACCTTATCCATAGGAGCATCTAATAGCTTTGCTTTAACATGATCCGGCAAGACCTGCTCTTTCAACCATGCATGCCTTCTTATAACTGTGCCAGTCATGGCTGATCTAAATGAAGCCTCCAGTGCATCATAGCCACATTTTAAGGAATGGTTACTAACCTGCTGAATGTTATTCACCATTTCTAGAACATATTTCTTATCTAAAGAATCATCCGAGGACAGTTTCTTAGTTAAGTGATCAAGCATAAACTCTTGGTATTGGATCATATGAAACTGACAGTTCAATGCTCTAGCTGAAAGAGTAGCAGAGGTGTATACTTTTTTACCCCATCTCTCTAAGGACCTGGATTCCCTTTCAGAAGGGAGAGGGTTTTTAGCTGAGGTCGAAGCTACTGCCTTAGGCCCCTGGGAGATAGTCTCAGGATCTGCGAAAGGAGCCTTGTATAAATGGTGATGAGTGTCCGGGACCCTGTAGAACCTATCGGGCTTAGCAGGGGCTGGAGGTAAAGTATCAGGAGCAGTGCAAGCATCATTAAATGCATCATCCACAACAGAAAGAACTGGAGGTATAGCTAAAGGCCTATGTTGTGGTAAGTGTAAAAAGGTCCTAAGCCTTTTCCTTGAATCTGAAAAATCTTGCCCCTGCCATTGGAATTGCTCTCTCATGGCATGTAAAGTTTCCCCAAAAGAAAATTCCTCTGGTGGGGAAGCAGAAGGAATCGATTCTTCAGCATCGGAATCTTCATAAGTAGAAAAAGGAGCCTCTGGATGGTTTGTATTGTCTGTATCATCAGAAGAGTCATCTGAGGACACTGGCTCAGGGGGCTCTGCTCTAGGTCTCTTTTCTGGAGGCTGAGAGGCCCTGTCTGGGTGAGATTGGGATCCCCTTATTAAAGAGATGAGATCCTCTGCCAGAGTAAGCATTTGGGAACTGGAGCTGGGCCTGTGAGAGGGGGGCTTAACAGGCACAGACTTAGAAGTTTTGGCTGCTTTAGCCCTGGCAAAGGCCTTTATAGACATGGCTGCAGGAGGCCTAGCAGCACCACGTGCTGGGGTAGAAACATCCAAAGGGATGGTGTCCGATAAATCTTGTGAAACCACAGTAGTAGGTAAAACTTCAGAGGCCGATTCAACTAGGGTAGAGGGGGCCTCGGTAGTAGTCATGGATTCGGCTGAAGATTGAACCGTTTGCTCTGTTTCGGCCGAAACCGAGACACTCGCGGTTTGCTTAACCGTGGTTTCGGCCAAAACCGCGGACCGCGAGTGTTGGTCCTTTTCTTTGCGTTTCTTAACAATTTGAGTAGTCGGAGGATCCGACGGCATTATGTACGCAAAATCTGAGCCGAAAAACTGTTCAGCAAACTCCGACCGATGTCTAAGCGTTCGTCGGTTGAAAGAAGCACAGGCTAAACAAGCTGCTACGTCGTGGTCTGGGCCTAAACAAGGTAAGCAGTAAGAGTGGAAATCTTTATGAGGTATTTGTTTCCCACAAGTTAAACAGTTATTCACTTTTTCTGACATCGGCTGAGGCAAGAAAGAGTCCCCAACGGGGTACTTAGCTTTTAGAAGTCTTGAGTAGTATTCGGTAGTAGTAATCTCTGGATCTGACCGACCGGCACTTGCGAACAGCTTCTGCTTGAGCCACGGCAAGAAAGACTGAGGAAAATGGCGTCGGCTGATGCCTTTATACCCGAAGAACTGCAGCTATGACGTCGGGTGAAGTGCGACACCAGCTGAGGCCAGACCCAGACTTTGGAATCCGGCCGACCGAAGGGCTGCCTGACGACAGGACAACCCATTTGTAAGGACTGCCGATGCATCCTTGAAGGACATCATCTTCCCTACTCTCAGTGTACAGGATGCTGTGTATGGTTACATGTCTCGTTTCCAGTCCAGGCACGTAGGCAGCTCGGAGAAGCAGGAAGGAATAGGGTAACTGTGTATAGCAGAGAAGAATTGAGTGCCGATAATATGGAATGAGAGATGAAAGAATATTATGTGAAGATAGCAGAGTCTGAGCAGAAGACGTTAGCAGAAGAGAATACTTTGTGAGGTGCAGAGAAGTCAGTGACAGCAGATGAGAAGGGTGATCTGAAGGAGGATAAGGAAATGAAGGTATTGGAACCTTCGCAGGATTCGGACTATTTATTTCAGAAGGCTTTGTTCGCAGGAGGCAACAGATCTCAATCGAAGTGTGTAATAACCCTGCAATCGGGGGGGGGGGGGTTGTGAGATGTTTACTTGAAAGAAATGTTGAGCCACAGTGAACCTGAGAGTGAGACGGCAACATCATGGGGCGAAATTATGCACAAAATACAGGAGGAGGGGGTAAGAGATTGCGGGAAAAAAAGAAGGTGTATGCACAAACTGTAAAAGATGGACAGAGACGAGCGGAAGGATGAAGAGAGATGGCAAGGAAGAAACTTGTGGTAAGGCTGAGCAGTGAAAAAGAAGAAGAGCTTGATTGACATGAAGTTTGCCACATGGTGACTGCAGCGTTGGGTACTTCACCCAAGGAGGTAACAGCCCTAATATAAATAAATACGGAAACATATTGTGACATTTTAACAAGTACCAAGAGTCCTTTTAAGATTAAGCGCTTTCGTTCTTTAATATATTCACCATACAACTTCCTCAGAATCTTTTTAGAAAATGTTTCCATACCACTTAAATACTCTGCAGACTTTGTGCCAAAAAATACACACACAGACTTTGTGCCAAAAAATACACACACAACCAATCAGCTGCCATTCAAAGCATATGCATCTAAAGAAATATAACATTTAAATTAGTTTCAAAAATCTCAAAAAAGAAACATTTCCTGGTATCAGGACCAATCATTATACACTAAAAAACAAGCCAATCAACAGATCTTAATGGCTTTTTTTTTTTTTTTACCAATCAGAAAATAAAACCAATTATAGATCATAATTGCCTTTTTCCACCAATCAAAAAACAGTGTTAAAATCCATTATAAAAAATGATGTTCCCCAAATGGTCTTCCATCCAAATGTTATCCAGGCTCGATTCTGCTTTGCTTCTCAAGTCAGACAAGATCGAGCATATTTGTTCAAAACTAAAGATTCGCTCCCAAACAAAACATTTTATGTTGATCATGTCATTTAATCCTGGTGGTCGATCTGCCACACCTGCTATTTGCCATCTAGATTCACAGCATTCCAGGTGAACCTTGTAATCACCTTCTAAAGCCTGGATTGCTACTGAGTCAATGACAAAGTATGTAACTTCCTAAAACTTTCACAAATCAAAGTGCATTTAGCCAATGCATTGTCTGCATCACGTTTTCTGACAGCTAAATTATGTTCAAAGATCTTATGTTTTAAGCGTCTTAATGTTTTACCTATATAAAAACTTGAACACAAATCACGTAAGGCCAAATAAACTTCTTCATTGGAAGTAAGCATTCAATGCAATACTTGAACTCTTCTCTATATAGCTGCACTGTTTACAACAGCTGCAACAGAATGTGCCCATACTTCTCCCCAATATTGTATTGCCTGTCTGTCCCCAATATTGTACTGCCGGTCTGTGTAGACTACTCTAAAAAGTTTTTATATTGTATCTCTTCTTGTAAATAAACAAACAATTGCTTCAAACCTGGTATCGGAGGCATGTCTCTGTTGCCCAAAATACACTTGCAATCAACTGTCAGGATGTTTTTTGTAATATTTATATCCATAGAAATAGGAAAAGGAAAGGCATTCCTGAAACCGGTCTTCTTGTTATTCTGGACTGTAGGCATAACTGAAGGATCTAACTTTATTTAGGACAGATCTTGCCCTGTCCATTCTGAGTAATAACACTTCTTCTCAATTTTGACTAATCACTGCTGTAACCTCGTTCAAGAAAGTAACCCCTTAGAGTAATAAGTTCACTGTTGAAACATTCATCTCCACTGGTCAATCTATTATGTCTAATATACTGACACTTCACAAAGTACAGTCGTGTACACTTACCATAAATGTAGATGTTAGAGTGTATTCACTGTTGCAGTCATCATATTTGGGTTATCCCTGCCAGGGTATCCCACGGCCGGCCCGAATACCAGAGGCTTGGTATTTCTGCGTCAGTTGAGGATTGACGTCAGGTCGTCAGTAGTATAAAGTAAGGCAGCCAACGCCATTACATCAGTTTTTCTTGCCCTAACCTGTCAGGAGTCCCCAAGTAGGAGGCCAGGTTCTCGTGGAAGAACCCCACCAGTGGAAAATAAATACCAATATGTCCCTTATAAGGAAAGGAGAACAACAAGTTAGAAAGGTAATAAAAGGAGAAAGAGAAGAAAGGGGGATGGAGGGAGGGAAACCAGGACTGCAACAGTGAATACACTCGAACATCTACATTTATGGTAAGTGTACACACCTGTACTATGTTCTTCGTGTTTCACTGTTGCAGTCAGCACATTTGGGTTGATTCCCAAAGCTGAGGAAAAGGGTGGAGGCAGTCAATGAAACTAGAGGCTAGCTAGGATGCCCTGCGAGACTGCAGAGGCAAACCCTGCCTTTGATTTGGAGAAGAGAGCCAGGTGGTAATGCTTGGTAAAAGTGTGAACAGATGTCAAGGTAGCAGCCTCCAAAATGGCCCTGGTGGGGACTCCTCTGAGGAAAGCTGCAGAGGTGGAGGCTGCTCTGGTGGAGTATGTTCTGATCCCCCTTGGGGGGAGGCTTTCCATGCTGTTTGTAGCAGAAATGGATGCAGTGTGCTATCCATTTGGAAATGCTTTGTTTGGAGATGGCTTTGCCTTCTGCCCCTGTAGCAAAGCTAACCTGCAATTGATCTAACTTTCTGAAGGATTTAGTCCTGTCTATATAGAATCTTGAGCTGTCTATGCACATCTAGAGAGAGAAGAATCATTTCCTGCTTGTTCTGGGGATTAGGAAAAAAGGTGGGCAAATGAATGGATTGGTTCAGAGCCACACTGGACATCACCTTGGGCATGAAGGATGGGTTAGTTCTGAGTGATACCCTGTATGCATGGAAGATGATGAAGGGTTCCACAGCCATAAGTGCTTGCAGCTCAGAGACTCTTCTGGCTGAAGTGATGGCCAGAGGGAAGGCTGTCTTCCAGGATAGAAATTTTAGCTCTGTACAAGCAGCTGGTTCGAAAGGGGGCAGGGTGAGCTTTTCCAATACAAAGTTAAGGTCCCAAGCTGGTGTTGGTGCCCTTCTGGGTGGCCTCAAGTTGCTAGCCCCTCTTAGGAACGGTTTGATCAAAGGGTGTGAGAAAAGGGGCTGCTCAGTGAGAAAATGAACAGAAATAGCAGAGGCATGAATTTTTATAGAGGAGAGAGAGAGACCACTGTGTAGTAGGTCAGCTAGGTAATCCAGGATGAGAGGGAGGGAGGGCTGTGCTGTATTGGCTCCCTTAGCCTGGATCCAGGTGCAGAACCTTTTCCATTTGTCAACATAAGACTTTCTGGTGCTAGGACGTCTGGCTTCATTGATAACATCCAGAACCCATTTACTGAGGTTGGCAGATTGGTTCAGGGTTAGGGGATAAGCCAAGCTGCCAAACTGAGTGTCTGCAATTGGGGATGCATGAATTCCCCTACCCTCTGGGTCAGGAGGTTTGGAATCTGAGGAAGATGCCATGGAGGTAGTGGGGACAGGCTGCGTAGCAAGAGGTAGTACCTGTGTTGCTGGGGCCAGCCTGGAGCTGTAATAATGGTCCTTGTTTTTTCCTCCCTTATTTTGAGGAGTACCCTGGGGATGAGAGGCAGGGGAGGAAAGGCGTAGAACATTAGATTGACCCAGGGGAAGGACAGGGCATCCACTTTCCAAGCCATGTAGTGATGCTCCCTGGTGCAGAATTTGCTGAGCTGATGGTTGGTGTGGGAGGCAAAGAGATAGACCTTCAGGGTTCCCCATTTCTGCGTTATTAGGGTGAAGGTACTCCTGTTGAGTTGCCACTCGTGTGGGACAAAGAGATTTCTGCTTAATTGGTCTGCCAGAGAGTTGAGAGAGCCTGGCAGGAATTGTGCTAACGGGTGCAGGTGCATGGCAGATGCTGTGTGCCAAAGGGTCACGGCCAGCCTGCATAGAGGGTAGGAGCGAGTCCCTCCCTGCTTGTTGCTGTACCACATCACAGTGGTGTTGTCTGTTTTGATCAGGAGAGCCCCTGGAGAGAGAAGAGGCTTGAAAGCTATCAAGGCATGCTGCACAGCCATCATCTCTTTTTGACTGATGTGCAGAGGGATTTGCTGCGGGTTCCACTGGCCCTGCCATCTAGATGTGCACCCCAAGCATAGTCTGATGCGTCTATGGTGAGGGTCCGGGCAGCAGGGGGTGGGGAGAAAGGCATTCCCTTGTTGTGGGAGCATGCTGTTGCCCACCAAAGAAAATCTTTTCTGAGGCAAGGAATTATAGGTAGAAGAGTTTCCAGGTCTTGACAGTGTTGACACCAAAGGCTTTTTAGGTACCACTGAAGTTTCCTCATATGCAGTCTGGCATATGGAATGCGTAGTATGCAAGATGCCAGGAACCCCAGAGCTTGCAGGATCTTCCTTGCAGATATCTGGAGCTTGGTGGCTAGTTGAGAGAAGTAGGCTGTAAGGAAAATTTGTTTCTCTGGAGTAAGGTATGCCATCTGGGATGCTGTGTCCAGACTTGCTCCCAGGAAGATTATCCTTTGGGTGGGCACCTGTTTGGATTTCTTTTCGTTGACTGTGTACCCTAGGGAGGTCAGTAGGGTCTTTACAAAGGGCAGGTGCTTGAGCAGCTTTTCCTGGCTGTCTGCCTGAACAAGGCAATCGTCTAAATATGGGTAAATCTGAATATTTCTTTGTCTGCAAAAGGCAATGGCTGGAGCCAGACATTTTGTGTAAACTCTGGGAGCAGTAGATAAGCCAAAGGGAAGCGCAGAGAACTGAAAGTGTTGAGATCTTGCCCTGAAGTGGAGATATTTCCTGTATGATTCCTTGATAAGAATGTGGAGGTAGGCCTCTTTTAGATCTACGGTAGCTAGCCAGGTGTCCTTGGAAAGCATGGGTAGCAGCTGCTGGAGGGTGAGCATTCTGAATTTTGGGATCACCAGGAAGGTGTTTAGAATGGATAGATCAAGGATGGGACGCCAGGTGCCCTCTTTTCTGGTCACCAAAAAGAGTCTGGAGTAGAAACCTTGGCCTATCTGTTCTACAGGAATGTGCTTTACTGCTCTCAGAGAGCAGGGAAAGGATTTGCTTTCAAGGTTCTGCCCACTGATTTGGTGGAAGATCTGGGAACTCTTTTGGGGTTGGAAGGGTGTGGAAGGAAAATTTGTATCCCTGAGACACAAATGTTGAGAACTCAGTGGTCCTTGGTAATGGTGGCCTAGGTGCTTGAGTGAAAGGAGAGCTTTCCTCCTAGGGGCAAGTGAAGATGGGCAGAGGGAGGGGGTGGAGGAGGTGAGTCATTGTGAGTTCTTACCATAAGGGGGTGGCTTAGAACTCCCTGGTTTTGAAGTGAAGGTAGTCCACTGCTTAGATCTCTGCATTCCCTGGGGCTGCTGTCTGGGGGGGGGATAATCTCCTTCCACGGGGCCTAGGCTGGGATGGTTTACTGGGAGCAGGAAAGGACCAGTGTTTGGAGGGACAATGCCTGCTGAACTTAGGGGGCTGGACCTGCAAAAAATCCATAACTGTTTGCATAGCTTTTGCTTTTTCTTCCATCTTTTTTAAGACCTCTTCTGTCTTAGTGCCAAATAAGTTATCTTTGTGTAAGGGGGCATCCTACAATTTAGATTTGACATAGTCTGGCAGGGGCTGTTCCTTAAGTCATGCATGCGTCCTAATGACAGATCCAGTGACTGCTGCCATGCAAGAAGCTTCTAGGGCGTCAAAACCACAGTGCAAGGTGTGTTTAATTACTTGACTTGCAAAATGCATTAACTCTTGTAAATCTTTAGATTCTGCCCAAACAGGAAAGGAAGACATTTTTTGTTTAAGGAGTTCCAAGGTATGTTGCTGAAATTTCAGTATATGAAACTGACAATTTACTGCCCTGACAACAAGAGTAGCTGAGGTGTATACTTTTTTACCCCACATCTGACCAATGCTCGGGAATCCCTGTCTGACGGGGTGGGATTCTTTGCAGAGGTTGCTTTAATCCCTTTT
Source organism: Protopterus annectens (assembly GCF_019279795.1). Classification (NCBI taxonomy): domain Eukaryota; kingdom Metazoa; phylum Chordata; order Ceratodontiformes; family Protopteridae; genus Protopterus; species Protopterus annectens. The sequence goes on from NC_056747.1 coordinate 1,289,796,878, forward strand.
TGGTCCTTGAGAAATGACCTCAGGATCAGCTGTAGGAATTTAAAAAAAATATTTGTGTGAGTCAGGGACTCTATAGTACCTGTCTGGTTTTCTGGGAGCAAAAGGAAGGCAGTCATGAGTCGAGCTGGATTCGAGGAAAAATCCTCCACAACATCCAGGACTGGGGGATGGCCAAGGGTCTGTGTTGTGGAAGATCTAGGAATTCCCGGAGTCTCTTTTTAGACTGAGGGTAGTCCTGACTCTTCCACTGGAAATGCTCCCTTAAGGTATGCAGGGTTTCCCCAAAGGAAAAATCCTCTGGGGGAGAGGCTGAAGAAATGGAATTCTCTGCATCAGAGTGCAAGTGGAGAGGGGTTGCATGTCTTCATATTCAGATGCATCAGATTCATCTGACTTTTGTTCAGACAAAACTACAGGGGGCAGATCTCTTCCTTTTGGAGGGGGTAGATTGGCTTCCCATGATAAGGGTTTCTTCAATTTTAAGCATTTGAGACTGGGGCAAGATAGCAGGCGCCTGAGAGTGGGTTGTCGGTTTCTTGGGTGAGGTTCGTACCCTGGGCCTAAGAAACTTGGTAGTTTTAGAAAGAATGGTAGTCGCAAAAGGACATCAGTTTGTGCTGCGATTCGGTAGTGCGAAGGACATCCTCAGAAGCCAGTGCCTGCTCAGCGGCTCTGGACCCATCCAAGGTACAGACAACCGCAGGATCCTTAGTCAAAGAAGAGTTCTGCAGCATACCGGACTCCAAAAGGGTGTCTGTAGTGGCCTGTGAATCAACAGAAGCGGGCAAGAGGGGCTGCAAAAGCACCTCACTGAGTACCGAAAAACTGACGACTAGCTTAACAGAAGCGTTGTCAGTAGATTTGGACCTGTGCGATCTGTCCCTGTCTTTATCTTTTCGTTTGTTTGGAAGATCTGCTGTCGGATGGCTTACTGAAGCCATATTGGAATTCGAGGAATGCAAAAGAAAATATCTGGCTACAATAAGGGCCCGACGATGGACAGTTCTGGCGCTGAACAAAACACAACAAGGGACGTCGTGGTCTGGGCCTAAATAAGTGATGCAGTAAGAGTGGAAGTCTCGGTGTGGTATTTGCTTTTCACAGGCTAGACAATTATTAACTTTTTCTGACATCAGTTAGTGCAAGAAAAAAGGATTTCCAAAGGGGTACTTAGCTTTAGAAGACTTCAACTTCAATTCGGTAGACGAAAACTCAGGAAGCGGCCCACCGGCACTCGTGCGAGCTGCTTCTGCTTGGGCTCCACGGCAAGAAAGACTGATGTAATGGCGTCGGTTGCCTTACTTTATACTACTGATTACCTAATGTCAGTCCTCAAGCAACAGCAACCGATGCAGAAATACTAAGTCGCTGGTATTCAGGCTGCCAAGGGCTACCCTGTTAGGCATAACCCAAATGTGATGACTGCAAAAGTGAAACACGAAGAACATCACTTTTTTTCATGTGCGGAGGGTGCAAACTGTGTTTATGTAAATATTAGTTGACAAAGCTACCTTCACGGTAAATCTTTGTTTGAATGCATCATTTCTCTTGTATAAAAGTTAGGGTGACATCAAGATAATTAACTAACTTGCCAAAACCACCTTTAGTGAATTTCAAAAAAAGTGTAGTCATGTTCAAGTCAGTGAGAAGCAAACTAAATTCATCCTCTTTTCCATTCCATATGAAAATTAAATCATCAATGTATCTTCAATAAAAAAAACACTTTATTGAATAGCAGATGTTGTTTTAACTTCTCTTGCTCCCAAAGTGCCATTTCCAAATTTGCTAAGACTGGTGCAACTTTGGTACCCATCGCAACACCACTTTTCTGTTTATCAAGGCTTCCATCAAAACAGAAAAAAACTTTTCTCCAGTAGCGGAGTTAACAACAAACATATGGTGTTTATATCGTTCACATTCAAATTTGAGAACGATAACAAATATTCCCTTACAGCTTCTATACCATCTTGTGTCACTTTGCCGAAGCATAGATCAACAATGTCCAAAGATGCAAAATGCAATCCGCAAAACAATGCCTGATGTTCCTTTAATAATTCCAATAAATGGCATGAGTCTTGAAGATAAAACTCCAAGGACTGAACTACTGTGTTCAAAATATAATCTAGATACCCTGAAATCTTTTCAGTCTTGGAAAAAGCCATGGGAATGGATGGTATTAAGTATCTCATGTATAATAACTTGGAGGAATGACAAAAAGTATATTTTGTGAAAGTATTAAATGACTGGTTGGAAAAGAAATGTGTACTGGAGTTATGAAATTTACATAGAAGAAATGAGAATAGGAGGATATAAGAAATTGCAGACCAATAGTACTGAATAATACAGATTTTAAAATATTTATAAAAATAACAGGAAAAAGACTAGGAAATAAAGTGGAGAAATTGCTTGAATATATGATTCTTTGTAAAAAGGAAAGGAAGTCAAGATTTACTATGGAGAGTGAGAGAGGCGATAGATGACATAAATAAATATAGTAAACTTTCAATTAACCAGCACCCATGGGGATTGGTAGATGCCGGACAAAAGTAGTTTCTGGTTGCTTGAGAGTTACTACTAAAAACAAACCTGGCACATACTGCACCCTATACTATACCACACCATAAACACTGTATACTATACCACACCATAAACACTGTATACTATACCACACCATAAACACTGTATACTATACCACACCATAAACACTGTATACTATACCACACCATAAACACTGCATACTATACCACACCATAAACACTGCATACTATACCACACCATAAACACTGCATACTATACCACACCATAAACACTGTATACTATACCACACCATAAACACTGTATACTATACCACACCATAAATACTGTATTGATTTGATTTTAATATTAAACTACAGTAATTAAAAGCCTGGCTGGAATAATATTTTAAACTTTTACTTCCCCTAGAAAGCATGGCACGCGGAATGGTTTTCAGTGGCAGACTGAGTGGACTGGAACTGAATAAAGAGAGAGTGAATGAGCACTCTTCAAGAAAAATCTTAATGATTGGATGGGAAATGGGAAATTCACCCCGGGGATCACTTCTGTGGCTCTGCTCGACAGGGGCACAGGAAAATAATTTTCTTGGGTGGAGAAAGCCAGGGTACATTTTTTGGCTAGGCTTGTATGGGCCCTAGGGCCGATAGCCTAGTACCTACCTATGAACCTACCTACCTATGAACCTATGAATGCATGTATGAAGCTGAAGAGATGGTGTGTGAGACAGATAAAAAGAATGTGCAATCTGATGCAAACTGAGCGAGTAAGGAACAAGTGCTGACATTTCGCATATCTGACTTGTTTGGTTTGACTTGTTCTCAGGCTGGGGAGAGAGGGAATTTATTTGCATCTTCCTTTTTAAAACTCTAAAAATGTAAGGCACATTTCTGTGTGGGGGGGAAATAAATGCAACACATGAAAACCTGAATTGTTCAAACTGTACTGTATTTCTTTCATTTGTTTTCTTCTGGTTGCTTGAGTTCTGGTTAACAGAGTTTACTGTAATAAGGCTCACACTGAAATTATGTTAAGAGATTTGCAATATGAATGTTTATGGGATGTATTAAAAGATTACAAAACAAGTGACAGAAAAAGATAATTATGTTAGTGTATGAAGTTATAGAATTTGGGATAAGGCAGGGATGTCTGGCAAGCACCATTTTATTTGTATCCGCAGTAAAAACCAAATGGTGCTGGCAAGAGTTACCTCCACCAACAATGAAATGAACAGTAAAAAAACAAAGTAGAAGGTAGCAGCCATGGCTATGTAGAATAACAGCTTTATTAGTAAAAGAGGTGAGCGCTTTCGAGGCACCAGCCACTTCATCAGACAATCAAAGAACAGTAAAACACAGCATTTATACCAAGATTATCATTGCCATCAACTACCCAATTAATCCTTAAAACCATATAACTAGTACAAAAAGTTTTATACCTAGTTTGAAAATTTTTAAAAGCTTAAAATTAAAAACAGCTTGACAATAGAAACAGCATATCACATCATACAACTTAATACATACAATATAAAAGTATAAAAAAGAATAAAAGGTTGAGGGGAGTACTAACTACTATTTCTTTAAATCTCTATTTAGAAGAATGGGTTTAATATTAATTTTGTCATTCAGGCCTACCCCAGTGTTAGCTCGTAGCCTTATAATCCATTCTAGTTCCCTAGTTTCTACTCTATTCCTAACATCTCCACCTCTATTGTCGGTATAGACTTCTATTACTAAAAATAAAAATTTGTGTCTCATCATGGTCCCTCACATGCCTGGCTAAGGCATTTGTCTCTATTCCTCTGGTGATATCATATATATGCTCCCTCATCCAGTCTCTAAGCCTTCGCGTGATATCACCAGAGGAATGAAGACAAATGCCTTAGCCAGGCATGTGAGGGACCATGATGAGACACACAAATTTTATATGTCATTTGTAAATCAAACTGACTTGTATAGATGCTTGTGTTGAAAACGGATTTGTAAAAAGTTGCTTGTGTTAAAAATGTACCGACCTTGGAGCCTGACTGTATTGTAACTGAATTAAATATATACATGTTAACAGAGGATATTGGAAGAGAAGAGGTTAAGCTCAGCTCCAGCTAACTTTGGAAAATAGTAAGAAATTAAATTACTGGGTCTAGTTAATAAAAATGTTACCGCAGTTTTGAATGAAGCCAGAGACGCAATGTCTGTAAGAAGCATGTTTTGTTAGTCTCTGTAATCGTTTATGACTTCCAGAAGTTGTACCAGATCTGAGCAAATATGTGTGTGTGTTATGGACATGTTGCTACTAAATCCTGGCAGTTTCAAGCAATGGGGGTTGCATGGGAACCAGAAGTCAGATGACCAAATAAATGTATGTGATGTCATTCTGTACAGAAATATTTTAATATTAGGTGAGACAGAAGCCTCAGGACAATTACACAAACTCCACTCCACACACCTTCAGATAGAAACAACTCTGATCCAAAACAATACCAAAACAGCAACAGCAAAATCTTCAGAAGTCAGGAATCGAAAAACAGGAACCAAAGTCAAATCCAAAAGCAAATTCTTTATTCTCCAGCGCCTCGGTGTAACCACCTTTCAAGAGTATACATTCTCATTGAAAGAATGGATATATATATATATACTCATAGCAATTAATTAAACAATTATGTTCAAAAAAGTTTTAAAGCAGACACCTCCAGTTTATTTCATTATTCAATCCACAGGGTGTCATTGTATTGTATTTCAAAATAAAAATACTTTCCTTATATTGTAAGTTATATTTCAAAGCATTTTCATCATTACAAAGACATTTCACACTTTCTAAAACTGTTCCTGTTAAAAATGAAGCATCACTATTATGATAAACACTAAAATGTGTGGCAATAAATTTATTTTCCCTTTTATGTCTTATGTCTCTAATGTGCTCACCTAACCTAATACGAAACTCTCTTTTAGTTTCACCTATATAATATAATCCACAGGACAGTGTAAAGCATACACAACTCCCTTACTTCTACAGGTAAAACTATCTCTTACTGTGAACCTAATGTTGTTAATATAATTAAATGTTCTAACTATATTCCTACAAACACTGCATCTACTGCAACATCTTGTACCAAATTCACTTAGTGGTCTTGGTAAACAAAATTTTGGCATTACAAATTTACCATGTACCACCATATCTTTCAAATGTCTTCCCCTTTTATAGGAGAATAAAGGTTTTTGTGGCAAAATGTGCATCAATACCTTGTCTTTCACTAAAAATTTCCAAAAATGTTCCACTACATCCTTTATGTCTCCACTTTTTACATTATATGTAGAGACAAAATAAATATCCTTACAAGTTTTATCACTTGTTGCCAGACGATATTTCTTATAATGGTGATGGTTCACCCTTATTACATTTATTCCTTACCATATTATTCTCCTTTTTTACCTTCATAAGGGCATTTCCTAAAATAGTCACACTGTACCCTCTTTTCAAAAACATATTATATGTGATATCCCATTCCCTTTGTAGATTGTCTTGTGTGTTACATAATCTAGATACCCTTGCCAATTCCCCATAAGGGAGAGCTTCCAAAGTATGTACAGGATGGCAACTAGATGCATGAAGGTATTGATTACCATCTATAAACTTCCTATGTATATTTGATATAATTTTACCATGTTCTGTACCCTCCAAAACAAGATCAAGAATATTACTTTGTTTCCCTTCTGTATTCCATCAAATTCTAACCCAAATGGGTTACCATGTAAGTCTGTCAAAAATTCATTAACTGAATCAAAACCACCATCACAAATAAAAATCAAGTCATCTATGTAACGAAAATAAAATAACACATTACATTTCATAAAATTTAACTCAAATAGAAATTTCCTTTCAAAAAAATTCATAAACAAATTGGCATACATGGGGGCAAAAGCTGCCCCCCATTGCTGTACCTTGTTTCTGCCGATACAAAACATCATTAAAAATAAAATAATTATTCTTTAAACAGAAATCCAATAAATCTTTTAAAGAAGATCTCACTGCATTGAGGCCATCATCATGTCTAATAGAGGTATATAGACTTTTAACATCCATAACCAACCAATACATTTTGTTGTTCCAAGAAATAGAGGATATTTTGTTTAAGAATTCCATACTATCTTTTGGTATTGTTTTGGATCAGAAGCCTCAGGACAGTCTTTCTTGGAACCTAACATAGAAGTATCCCTCACATACTTCATCTTGTCTTGCTTTATTAAGTAAGTAGGAACAGTAATTACCTAGATCAGTCAGGAAAATATAGTGAGAATAGTTAAGTACTCTTTTCTGTAACCTGTGTGAATCTTTCCAGCTGTGTTATTTTTAATATTTCCTACGACTCAAACTCTGGTGTTTACTGTAAACAGATAAATAATAAAAGAACATGAAAATATGAAACATAATTAAATACATTTAAACTTTTCAATGCAGCTGGTCCTTTACAGAATATTTTCACCTTTGAAAGTACTTGTATCTACTGGTGACACTGTGACCACTTCTGAAGCCTGGCTGTTTGGTCAACATTATCATTTGTATTAATATTAACTCAGTATAACTGGGTACCCTTGCAAAAGCCTTAGGTAGTTGGCTTTGTAGTGTCTGGTGGCAGTGATAACTACCTTATAGTCCTGGCAGAAGGGGGGTAAAGTGGATAAATCTGTTCAGCCTTTCCCAGGGGTGTGTGTGTGTGTGTGTGTGTGTGTGTGTGTGTGTGTGTGTGTGTCAGCTACTTGAAGAAGGGACACAAAGCATTGGTTTCACAGAGAGTGTGCTGGAGGACATTGCTTGGGCACCAGGCTGAGGACTTAATTCTACAGCTGTGCTATAGAAATTCAGACCCCAGGCTGACTGTGTTCCCTGTGTGCTCTTATGAGAAATTGTGCTTGATGCAGACAGGTCTACATCTGGAAATACTGAGTGCATCCATTTGTATTGCAAGTGAACGTCTCTCTCTCTCTCTCTAGTGACAGTGGTGAGAATTCAGGCTCCTTGACTACTGGCACAGAGTGGCAACATCACATACTGGGGAGCAGTGGTCTGGATAGTAATTAAACATCTGTAGCCTGTAGGCGGTTGTCACTAAAGGTGTGTCCTCTCAGCAGCCACAAGGTACATGTTCAATGTTTCATTTCACAACAGGTGTATTTATTTATTTTTTTTCTTAGTTTAGTCAGGTAAAGCAGTCAAAGTTGTCAGCAGAGGATTAAGGCAAGCAGACAAAGAACCAGTTGGACAAGGTGTGGGAAGCCAAAGAACTGGTGTATGTCAACATGACTACAGAGAAATTATTTCAGCCTTTGTCACAGCTCAGACCAGCAACCAGTAGGATAATCATAATGGTGATGGGGATTTGAAGCCCTCAGAAACAGGACAGTTCACCTTTTCCTCAGAGGACTTAAACATCTGTCTGGAGTTACAGAGACTTGAACTGGAGGCCAAATGTTTGGAATTAGAATCTGCAGAGACTGTGGCATTTGGAGGCTGAAGAAAAGGAGAAGCAGCATCAACATGAGAGAGAGATGCTGACCCTTCCCCAGGGTCATGAAAAGGAGAAGCAGCATCAACATGAGAAATGCTGACCCTTCCCCAGGGTCATGAAAAGGAGAAGCAGCATCAACATGAAAGGGAGATGCTGACCCTTCCCCAGGGTCATGAAAAGGAGAAGCAGCATCAACATGAGAGGGAGATGCTGACCCTTCCCCAGGGTCATGAAAAGGAGAAGCAGCATCAACATGAGACGGAGATGCTGACCCTTCCCAGGGTCATAAAAAAAGAAGCAGCAACAATATGAGAGGGAGATGCTGACCCTTCCCCAGGGTCATGAAAAGGAGAAGCAGCATCAACATGAGAGGGACACGCTGACCCTTCCCCAGGGTCATGAAAAGGAGAAGCAGCATCAACATGAGAGGGAGATGCTGACCCTTCCCCAGGGTCATGGAGGTCATGGGGACCCTTCCCCAGGGTCATGGAGGTAATGCGGAAGGGAATAACTGAACCCCAGAAGCAATAAAGGTCTGTAAATTTCTTACACAATTTACAGAGGGTGATCATTTTGATAGATTTACTCATACATTTGAAAGAGTATGTAAATGGTATAATGCTGACCAAGGGCTCTGGGTACGGTTTCTGACCCCCTCACTACATGGTTAAGCTGTAACTGTTGTTTCTAAGTTGCCTGACATTGACACAAAAAAGTAAAGAAATGTTTACTTGAATGTTTTAAGCTAACAGCTGAAGTTTATAAAAAAAAAAGTTTTGTGAGCAGAGATGCAAGGTAGATGAAAGCATGCATGATTATAATGCCAAGTTAAGCACTTTTTTTCATAGGTGGGCAAGTGGGTGCCAGGTCACCATTTTTAAAGGGCTGGCAGACCTTTTGGCAAGGGAACAAGCCCTTAGCGCTTTGCCTGAGGACATGAAAATCTAGTTGGCAAACCAAGAGTGTAAATGCAGATGAGCTGGGAGAAAAAGGGGTATCTCTACTTAGCAAGCAGGGCATCACTGCACAGGATATAAAAGAACCCATGGTGGGCAGTCTAAACCACTCCAACAGAGTCTACCAGTAATAGGAGAATCCACTAGTTCAGGTACATGGCCTGGATCAAGGGTTAAATGTTTTAAATGTAACCAGTGGGGCCACGTATCATACAGATGTCCAGGGAGGCAAGGTGGAGGAAAAAAAGTGGGAGAGCCAGCAAGTCGGAAAAACAGTATGCCAGCGGTAAGCTGTTTGGAGACAAAAGGGATACCAAACTATCAACAAAATTTATATCCTATCTTAATAGATGGTCAACAGGTGACTGCTAAGACAGATGCAGCTTCAGATATAAACACTGCGAGGCCTGCAGTGGTTGGAGAAGAGTAGTACTTGCTTGGACAGTCCACTCCACTTATTTTGGGAGAGACCTCATTCCAAATGCCTTTGGCCAGGGTTCATCTTGACTGGGAGGGTGGAAAAGGAAGCAAGCAAGTAGGTGAGTTTGAGCATATCCCTGCAGATGCCCTGATAGGGAATGACTTCGATAATGCAGTACCTTGTGTGCATGCAGTGACACAAATTCAGGCTTGGAGACAGGCATGTAGGTTCGGTAGCCTGGGGAAAACCCAGACAGAACTCATACCAGAAACTGAGACTGGTGTATGGCTGTTTCAAAGAAGCTATCCTGTAGCAGTAAGCATGAAAGTGAGCTACAGGTGCTGGTAGGTACTGATGTTCCATTTAACACTGCAACTGCAAGGACAGAGGTGAGTGGAGGTACCCAGATTGACAGTCAGGCACAGCTGTCGAAGTTACTAGGCTTCCTGTGGAATGGGAGCTGGGGGTCACAAAGGTAGAGCTGAGAAAGGCTCAACTTACGGACCCTACATTACAAAGCTTGAGGGAGGTGGCTAAAGAGGCACCTGAGGCTCAAAGAAGAAGGGAGTCTGTACACTGGAACAAAGGCTTGCTGTACAGTGTGTGTGTCCTGAAGTTGGGCTAGAAGAGGAGGTACTACAGCAGTTGGTAGTGGCTAGAGCTTACTGTCTGCCACTTTTACCTGTAGCACATCCCTTTTTCTGGTCACATGGGTATAAAGCATACTAAGACATATTTTGCAAAATTTTGTACTAGCCTGGGATTGTAAAGGATGTGGTAGGACTTGTGAACAGTGCCAAAAAGTTGACAAGGCATGGGACAAGGTCAAGGCTCCGTTAATGCCTTTACTTGTTACTGAACAGCCATTTCAGAGGGTGGCCATGGATATTGTGGGACACCTGAGTACTCTAAGTTCTACAGGGAAGAAATATATCCTGGTAATAGTACATTATGCTACCAGATACCCTGAAGCAGTAGCTTTGTCATCTATTGAGGCAGAAAAGGTGGCAAATGCTTTGCCAGAAATTTTCAGCAGGGTAGGTTTCCTGAGGGAGATACTGACTCATCGAGTTGCCAACTTCATGACAGACCTGATTTGTCTGCAGAAGCGTTGTGGGGTGAGACATCTAAAGAATACACTCTATCATCCCCAGACTAATGGTCTTGTGGAGTGGTTAAACTCTACATTAAAGACTATGCTATGGGCATTTGCAAACCAGGTTAACAGGGCAGGATTAACCCAATCAAACACATAAACACACAAAGACATACTCGGAGGCTCTGAGTAAAAATTTACCTAAACAGCAGAGGCCTCCAAAGCAGACACCCAAACAACTGCTACCTCAAGACACCCCACAAACAACACATAAACCACCAAAGCAGTGTGCAAATTTTAAGGACAAACTAGGTACCAAAGGACACCAGGATAGTACACTAAACATACAGACAGCAGGTGACACACTAGTAGCATACCCACAAGGCCCAACAAGTAGTAATGGAAAGGAGAGGGCCACAGTAGGCTGTCAGGACACTAGAAAGAATTGAGGACCACAAGTGATTATCAGACACAGGCAAGTACATTGTTGCCACAAAACAGCAGAGAAAGTTGGTGAAGGGTGGGAGAGAAATATTAGGTGGAGATGCTAGGCTTAGACATAGCAGAGGAAGGTAAGAAGGAGAGATATAGCAGTATTAGTCCTTCACTTGCAGATATGCCACAATATAAGCTAATGATGCAGAAATGTAGAAATTGGATGATCACCTTTAATATGGACAGCAATATCTGGTGTCTGTCTACCTGTCTGAAGTCACTGTACAAGCCACAAGAATTAAAAAGCCAAAGCTAGCAAAAGGCATAAGCAACTGCACGGAGTGGGGCTGAGGAATGCCCATGACAATAGTGGAAAAAACACTTAGGCAGGTATTCTAATGGCAGAAGGATAGATCTAAAAATGAGGGGACTGAACAGTCTAATCAGTAGCAACTGAGAAGAAAGCTGACTTTTGCAAGATTCATCAATCAAGGCTCCAGTATGTGAAGGGGACCACACCTATGAAATACATATGTGTCGTTCCTGCCCTGTGACCGCACCACGTTTTGGTTAGGTTTGTTCCGGCACTTTTCTAAATTACACCATTGTACCTAACCACAGATATTTTATCTTATTCATTTTCTGTTTGGTATGCATGTTTGAAAGGGGTACAGGAACCCATGTCAGTTTTCATGCTAATACTGGAGATTTAAAATCCAGGATGTCTCACCTACTTCTTGTAGACACTCACAGTCTGTAATCTAATACTCAGACAATGTTCAAAGCCAGCCTTTGTTCACAGGATTGAGACTTTGTACAGAGGAGGAATGCATATTGAAAAGAAAGCAAATATTGAAGAACTGGAACAAAAATAAATCAAGAACAGCTCATCAACATTCAGTTATCCAGCTCATCAAACAGTCAAACAGTTCATAACAGTTTTGTTGAGTTGTTGAGTTTTCACTGTTTATCCACATCACAGTTGAGTTGAACATAGTTCAGTTGAGAACTTGGGTTGCAAACATCCCACATTGTACAGCTGTGATGATATGAAGATCTCAAAAGAAACCAGTAACACTGCCCTCCCTGTAAGGAAAGTGTTATAAATAGTAAGACTATAGCATCTAACTTTAGCATCAAACTTCATATTAGTCAACAGTATTTTTTTTAAATGTTGGATTTCTATCCTTCAGTATTAACTTCATTTTCCTTGTGACTGAATTCCATTTGTTTATTGAAATTACTGTTTTACATTTTGAATAATTTTTTTTATCTTTAAAAATAATATTTTATTTTACATATTGGAACGTCCAGTATAAAGAACTTTACCCATTTTAATAATTTACATTACATGGAGATAGCTAATCCATGATAGGACCCACCACCCTGGCTTAAGGTCTGCTGGTATCATTATTTTATCATTCTCTTTTTTTTAATAAAATGATAAAAAAAGGTGGAAACCTGAAGATATGCTCTGGATTAGTGCAGACATTTGTTAAAAAAACTCAGCCCAACTAGGAAATGTGCTCAGAATTAGTCCATAATTGAGCAAATGTGTGAGAACATCCAGACATTCACTGAATACTATGCTAGCTAAACAGTGCTGGAGAGTATCATCAGGACCTAAAGGAGGTATGGAAATTGTGGAGAGATGTATATCCCCTTTATATCAAGCATCCAGGTGAAGCTGTGTGCGCTCAAAGCTAAAATAGGAAAAAAATAAAACATGTGCATTGTCTTTAATCATGTGCTACACCTCTTAAATGCTCTATTAAACTTCTTTCTGCTACAACCCTTCTATAATCTTCTTGTTCTGCTTCAGCTGCTTTGGGAGTGGCGTGCAACTGTGGTTCAAAGATACACTGGCGCCTACGTGGACCCTGGTAATTACCGCCCCATAAGCTTAACAACAAGTCTAGTCTGCAAAGCTATGGAGAGGATCATAATGGAGCTCATAAACAAAGATATAGGGACTTGCAGACATTGGCCCCGACCCAGTTTGGCTTTGTCAAGGGAAGATCATGCCTTTTGAACTTGGTCGACTTCTTCAAAACAGTCACCAAGGCCATTGATGAGGGAAAGGCAGTATACAGCTACCTTGACCTTGCAAAGCTTGCCACAATACCCCACTGGGTATTGTAGAAAACTTACCAGCTAAATGTAAACCCATATGTCACAAGATGGGTTGCAAACTGGTTTAAGGACAGAACCCACAGGGTTAGAGTTGCTGGCGCATGTCAGACTCAAGCCGTCACAAGTGGTGTCCCACAGGGCTCGGTCCTTGGCCCCCTATTGTTTGGCATCTACTTCTCAGAAGTACAGGCCAACATAGGAGGACTTTGGCTGACAAAGTTTGCAGACGACTGCAAACTGGGCCTATAGTGGAAAGATGCATCAGACACGGATATCCTTCAGAAGGACTCACGGAAACAGATAGCTGGTGCCAGAGCCATGGCCTGAAGTTAAACGCCAAAAATGTATAGTCATACCCTTCGGGAAAAACAAGGTAACCCCAAGCTACCATATAGGTGGCAATCCACTAAGCACAGAAGAGGTTATCAAACCTGGGGACCCAGGTTGACAGTGGCCTTTCTTTTGACACTCACATTGCTAAAGTGGTTAGAAAGACCTTCTACATTGCCCACTGATCATGAAGGGATTCACATCCAGATCTAGTGAGGTTATTGTTCTGTACTCTTCACTTATCAGACCAATGATCAGTACAATGCCCCATTCGATGTATCTCACCCGACATCTGCAGCAATTGGAGAGACCCCAAAAGTTCCTCACCAAAAGGATAAAGCGACTCCAAAATCTGTCATATGCTGCCAGATTGAAGAAACTCCAGCTCTATTCAGTCGCATACCCTGCTCAGAGGTGACATGTGCCTGACATACAAGGCCATGTCCAACCCGAATTAATGGACATGCTCCACCTCAAAAATCCAAATCCACCAAAACCACTAGAGCAAGCGACTTAAACCTTAGCACGGATATAAATAGGACGTGCTGGAGGGAATAGATTTATCACTCAGAGACTCCCTATGCTGTGGAATAAAATCCGGTCCATGTGAGGCAGAGCACCTCGCTGACTCTGTTCAAGAGAAATCTAGACCTGTGGATGGGAGATCGTAGGTTTACCCTGGGAATCATCTCTGTGTCACTGCTGGACAGAGGCACAACAAACTAATGGGCACAGTATTTTTCATATAAGGTGGCGAAGCCACAAAAATTTGGGCTAGGCTTATAAATGCCTTAGGGCAGATAGCCTAGTATAAACCTATGAACCATTAAACCCAGTAAGTGTCTGGTGGATATGGCAGAAGTCACTTACTTAGGACACAGAGTGGGGAGTGGTAAGATTATGCCAGAACTTCTCAAAGTGGAAGCTATTCAAGTGTGGCCAATTCCTGTTACTAAAAAGCAAGTGAGAGCATTTCTAGGGGACAGTGGGATACTACAGAAAAATGTGTACCCAGTTATAGTACAATAGCTGCACCCCTTACTGACCTAACTAGTAAAAATAAACCAGATAAGTTGGTGTGGACCACAGATTGCGATCAGGAATTCCAAAAACTTCCGAGATTTTGGGAGGACCCCCTGTGTTAGCCAAATCACATTACAGCAAAGAATTTATTGGGCAAGTAGATGCTTCATGTTATGGGTGGGGGCTGTACTTAGCAAAGTTTCCGCAGAAGGAGAAGAGCACGCAGTGGTATATCTTAGCCGTAGATTTCAACCCAGGGAAGAATGTTATGCAGCTGTGGAGAAAGAATGTCTAGCCATAGCACGGGCACTGCAGAAGCTGCAGCACTATCTATATGGAAGATAATTCACTGTACTCACAGATCACAACCCTTTAATATGGCTAGAGTCAGCAAGCAAAATGCCAAGATACTGAGGTGGAGTCTCTGGTTGCAAGCGTATGATATGACAATATAAAACACTGCAGTGGGGTTAATAATGCCAGGGCAGATGGATTGCCCAGGAGGGGGAGTGGACTGATACATTCTCAGGAAGACCCATTTTTCTCAAGCGTCATTTTTCAAAGGTCACTGGAAATTCATGCTTCAGTCACTGGGGGAGAAATGTGAAGAAATTAGGCACTGTCATCGCTGCTACCATGTCTGGTTGATGTTTTGTACACAACTTCAGATTAACCTTTGTAATATATGCCAGCATGATTAGCTATGATATTTTAAATAAGTTCTTGCATGTTGATTAATGCTCTGTTTGTACAGGATGTTTGAACAGTGTTCCTTTACATTTCTAACTGACCATGTTTGTACAGGAGATTCTAAATGCAGACTGCCTCAGAGTCAGCTAATCTACAGATAATGTCATCGGAATGTGTTCAGATGCTTCGTGTTTACTTTCAGAGACTGATGACAGGATGGAACTTTGAAAATAAAGAGCCAGCCATTTTGAAAGTGTGAAATGAAAATAAGAACTGGAACAGTTATGACAGTTAACTAGCTCATAAAAGAGCCTGCTGAAGACTATTTAAACAGTTGTTGAGAACAGTTGAGTTTTTCAGATCAGTTCACAGTACAGTTGACTTCAGCTAAGTTGAGTTGTTGTGAACAGTTCATTCACAGCTGTACTGAGCAGTTGATACCAAAAGGACTCGCCAAGAACTGTAAGCCTGCCTTTCCGCTGTTGTAATACTTAGTTTAGATTAAGGACAGTGTTCTTCAGTTAGATAGCATATTATAGCTAATTAGTCAACAGTATTTTTTTTAAATGTTGGATTTCTATCCTTCAGTATTAACTTCATTTTCCTTGTGACTGAATTCCGTTTGTTTATTGAAATTACTGTTTTACATTTTGAATAATTTTTGCTCAATATTAAAATATTTTTATTATCTTACATTGTGGCTGGTCAGTTAGTGTATTCTTTAATGATTTAAGAGTGCTTATACCTGCTTTGATAATTCCTGAGCCACTCTGAGAGCCTGGCTGCTTTAGGTCATATGCTATCATTTTCTTTGATATCTAATTTTAATAACTAGACACCCCTTTAAAAAGGGCATGCTCTGACTGGTGGCAGACCATTACTTTATTATTACTTTGGGTAAGGACACAGCTGGAAATCTGTGTCAGGCTTTCCCATAAGTGTTTGGATGTGTGAGACTAAGTGTGAGTGCATCAGAGGTCTTAAAAGTAGAACACACTGCTTTGGAGTGTGTAATAAGGAGTTAAATTAGGGGTGGACAGAAGTATACGGTCTGGTCCCAGGTTATAGAGCATGTTCCTGTTGTGCTCTTAGGGGAAATTGTGAAATATTACTCCTGTTTTACGTGACTGTCATCGATCTTAACATGTCAATTCACCTCTATTAAATAAAGCAGCTCTTCCCTTGGATCATTTTCTTCTAGTCCGACAGAGCCTTCTTTGGTCTACATTTACTGTGAGCTTTCTACAGAAAGTTCCAGAACATCTTCATGCGGCATATCCTCTTCAGATGCACCCTGCTTCATCTGCTGCTCCTTCATATGAAAACTCATTGACCTATCACTTCTCAACATTGCCTCCATCAAAGCTGCCAGTGTTTCCTGCTCATTCCCTTGCTGTGTAATACTGATGCAATTATGTTAACACTTGAAAAGATTCAGTGTTTATAAACCACTCTTTGTCTGGTCCTGAGAAAGTGTAGTTTGTAAAAGGCCCTGTAGTATGGCTACAGCAAACCCTATAGCTACAGAGTTAATGTCCAGGTTAGAATGCTTAGAGAAGGTGTGGACACATGACTAGGTAGCTGCTTCTGAGACGGGCTAGGTGCTCACCCCTCTAAAGAAGGCAACAGCATCTGTTGTGACTCTCAGGCAGTGATATCTCATGTCCTAGTGCAGTCTTGCAATGGAAAGAGTAAGGTACAGTGAGAACAGCCAGCCAGGCATGTAAAGATAGGCCTGTTTCCCTACATGTTGCAAAGACAATGAATAACCATCTCAATTGACTATGAACATCCTATGTATGTAAGATCACCCCCCCTCGTTCTGTGCGGTAGGACAGAACACCACTGCGGGCATGAAGTTTGTATTGGTGTAGTGTGTTACCCCATCCTTATGGAAGTTAAAAGGACTGTCTGTACACAAGGGTCTGCAGTTCCAATGTCCTTCTGGCAGCTATAATGGCTACTAAAAAAAGCACTTTCACCAACAATGGACTCCTGGAACACCTTCAAAACAAACAAGTGTCACTGTCGTAGAAATGTTCCTGCAAATGTAATCGGTTCAAACATACAGACAGAATTATAGTATAATGTATGCAAAAGTTGCTTTGCTGGTAAAACACATGTAATCAATGATTTCATAACTACACAATAGCTTACTTAAAGTGGGAATCTTGTCAACATCCAGAGGAATGAGTTCTGAAATTAAAAAGAAAAGGGTATTTATGAACAGTACACATCTGCAATGCTTATAAAAATATACTAGATTTGCATTTGTATACAGTTATGTTTTACATGTCCTCATTTCTTCTTGAACTCTGCAGTAAAACTGAATTGTTAAAACAAGGTGTCAACTTAAACTTTTCTAACACATAAATGAGATCCATCTGGTGGACAGATTACCTTCTTGGTGGGCCTCAGATGCAATAATTCCATGAGGAACTGCTTTAATGCTAAGAGGAATTAAAAGTGGGATCACAAGGATAAGAGGTTAAGCCTATATATACACGCACCTTCACTGAGGCATAAAACAATCCTGATAAGTTTGGCAAGTATTTAAAAATGAAAGAGACTGAAGTCTTGTTAGGGTCCAGATTGATGGCAACACAGGGAGAAACATCCATTTTGTCAAGTACGATTTCCTTGTATGTGGTTTCCTAGCTTCCTTTAATATAGAATGCATTGTTGGAAAACATGCGCCTTAACGGTGTTTTCTTTTGTAGTTCAGGAGAAATTGGGGGTCCCCTCCTCCCACACTACTCCAGAGGTGTTAAAACAGTCAATGCACTGACAGACCCTTGTAGAATGAATTCCTTGGACTACAAAAGAAAACCGTGAACAAAGTTTACTTTTCTGGCTATAGCTGGATAACTTCTAAGTATAGTGTAAAACAAAGTCTGAGCCAAACATAAATGAGGGTGATTAGAGACAGAAAAGAAGCAGTCCTTTTACAGAAGGTAAAGAAAGTAACAGTGACCCTCCCAAATCCCATTATATGTCAATGGCATGGGAATTCAAAGTTACTGCCTTATGTCTGGCTTGAGTCATACAACGTACTATGGGAAAGAGAAAGGGCTGAGGGAGTACAAGATCACATTGACACAACAAGCTCCACTGGTAGCCATGTTGTTACAAACAAAGCACTTAGAGTGATTTTGATGTGTTAAAATAGACCAGGAAACAAAGAGAGTAAAAAAAAAGGTTTTTTTTTTTTTCAGTTCTAGGGTGGAGTTTTCCTTTTGATGGCTAAAAAGATAAGCAGCCCTTGCATGTTAACTCCTCTCAAAGGGTGCTTTTTTTCCTGAAAAATGTACAGTACAATACTGCTCCCAACAGACATGTGAATAGGGTCACTTGTGCAATAAAACTCCTTTTTCATAGGAATTAGCTGCAGGTGGATTTCTGTCTTCCATAAGTTTTAGATGGAGTTAAACTCCTTTCCAGGTCCATGACCCACAGCTCTCAACCTCTAAGCACAAAACATCTGGACAAAGTCAAAAATAATGGGCGACAAGCACCAAAAATAGGGACAGATTTTGAACATTGCTCTTATAAACCTAGAAAGTTGCTGGAATAAAAGGTCTTCTGTTACCATGCATTTCCTGAAGGATATGAACCCTGAAACTCAAATGCTTGTCATTATTTAGTGACTTCCATCCTCACTGATTTGCCACAGAAATCCAGAAAATCACAAACTTTATGAGGAACAGACCAAAAATATGAGGCATATATCTGGACATTCTGTGAAAATCTTGATAACTGAGAGGAATGCATGACACCAGCTAACAAATGGTAAAAGTAAGAGCAGACCATGACATTTTCAGTTCTTTTATGGCTGGATGATCCTATCTCTGATCTGTAAATCCTCTCGGGGCAGAACAGGCAAGTTCTTCCTTCTTGCTGAAGCACCTGGAATGGAATGCCTCAGATGCTTTTGGGGGGGGGGGGGATCTTCACAGGTGGACCACTGTAAAACAGAGTAGTACTGATCCTGCAGTGGGGACACACCCCCTCTGCTCCCTCAATGCAGATAAAGTGCCTCAGTAAATGACGGCAGGACAATGGGAACTTTTACTGCTCCAGGTTATGGTCAGTTTACTCACAATTATACCACGTTCATCACCGAAGTCACTGCTGCAGTGTTAATTCCTTGTTCAGGGGACCAATACCAGCACTAGCAGCTTCAGTGGGCAGCAGGAGATCACAAGGCACCCTGCACAATGACTGCAGCACCACATGCCCTGTTCCTCACATGAAGGTCTGTGTATACAGGTTGGTGAAGGTGTACGCTGCAGTCCACGCGGCTGCCTCACAGCTACACTGAGGCAATAGGATTCTTAAATGCTATTGCTACTGCTGCCCTGACAGAGTGGGCTCTAACATGTCACATTACAAAATGTATGTCAGTTTGCTACTCACCTGGATGGTATCTGAGACAGGTCTACTCAGTTTGCCTAGCATAAATAAGAAACCTGCTCAGAGTACAGGAATTATTTATTTATTTTTAGGTAAAATTTCAGCTGCCTATTTTGTGGATTGGAATAGAAAACTGCCAGCTGGACAGTTTATAGTTTCATTAACAGTTAGTTGGACACTACCTTCTGCGTAAAAAGGAAACATTAAGCTGCAAGGCTTATTCTGGGGGTTGGCATAGTGGTTAAGGTGTTTAGCTCATAAATACAAAGTACAGAGCTTGATTCTTACCTTGTAAGGGAAACTGGCTAGGCTTAAAAAGGGGTGCAAGGGCAGCTAGCCTAGTACTTACCTATACACCAAAATATAGTACCCTATACCAGTATAGTACCCTATACACCAATATACGAAAGAAGAATACGGCCCTTTACAGAGTATTGCTTGATATACATAGATTCTACTAGCCGAGGAAAAGCCAATAAAAAAGTTTTCTCTAAGACAAGATTAACTGGGCTCAAAGAGAGCTAAACTTCACCTTTCTATCTCAAGCATAAGGTGTCAAGGAGGAATAATCGCTTTCCCTAGGGTGTCTCCCCAAAGAAGAAAAATTTCACTGAAGAGCAGGCCAATAGACATGGATCATCAGGGAGGCATCCTACAACAGCAAACACATGTACTTTAAAAGCATAGGAAAAGACCACTATCAAACAGCTCCAAGAAGGTACTACAAGACATCTGGCACCATGACTCTAAAGACGCCCCTTGGTTCACAGTACAGAGTCACACTCTTCCATTTACCCATATAATATTTCCTAGTGGACAAACTCTCTGTTTCCTGAATGATTAAGTAGCAAATCCTTGGAGAAGCTGGCCTGGACCATTCATGCAGCTACATTCCAGACTGCTGAGGCTGAGATGGACAAGTGATCCTCCTAGAGTCAGGAGAGCACACATTTGTGGAAGGTGCCTAGGTCCCTTCCTGCTCATTTGGACTACGACTGAAAGCCATAGGTACCTTGGCCACAAAGGTGCTGTATACATTAATCTAGCCTGTCCATTCTCGCTTTTCACAGCACTCTGGGATTAGGGGGATGGGTGCGAGGGCATACAGCAAAAATATTTTCTTCTCCTTATTTACTGGAACAAAAATCTTCTTAACTTGTTCATCCTTCCTTGAGGCAACCAAACCTCTGCCCCCCCCCCCCCCCGCCACACTATTAAGTTCTGGAAGACTGTCAGGATTCAGTGCCCTTTTGTAACTCGTGGCTTTGGTCTGGTGTCTAGTGTAGTGTTCAGGTCAGCAGGGATGGAATAACGTCTGAAGATGAAAGCCTTGACAAAAGACTATGAGCAAGACATTCTCACTAACCTGCACAGCCAGTAAGTGTGCACCCCCACTTTGCTTGTTTATAGGTCACATCAACATAGGTACAACTCATGATTACCATCAGGGTTCCTGCCTGCTGGATCACCCACAATGTCTTTAGCGTTAGGAATTGATACCTTGATCTGTTACAGGCGGACAAGTCTTCTGGCCAAGGAGGGGCCTTAAAGTATTTGGGCTGTGCAGGAACAAATGGACTGTGGGGCCCCTGTCCACTCTTATGAATGACTCATTCATTTCTCCAGGGGCAAGAGACAGACAATGTGGTACTTGACAGGGAGACACTGGGCAGGCCCTGAGCAGAACAGGGAGAAAAACAAAACAAAAAAAGGAAAACGGATCTGAATGTGTTGGGGGAAAAACACAACTCATCCTCACCAATCTGGGTGACAAGGTTGTCCATGCTGGAATGATACAACAGTTGAATGGAGTAAGAGTTGTTATGAGTTTGCTACTAGTCGGAAGGAGAAGTTATGTTAAGCAAATGATTATGACAGTGGATTGGTGCAATAGAACACATTATATGAGGGACAGAAAGTTACTAGTGTTACTTGTAAGAGAAAGATCCACTGATGTAGTTCAGGTTAGGTGATGTGGTTCGATAAGATGAACTGTGCCAAGTCCTAAAAATAGGATAAGATAAGGTGTGTGTGTGTGTGTGTGTGTGTGGGGGGATACTTTTGCAAAGAGTTCTGGGCCATAGCTTTCAATTGTCCAGATTTTTACCTTAACTATTTGGTCTGCTACTCATACAACTGTGTTTTTTCTGGCAAATCGAAAAGGACTGACGTCAGAAAATAATTGCAGACATATGAGTCTCAGACTTCATACCCTTGAGAAAAGTCATGTTAATGCAAAACATGCTATTCAATCAAAAGTTTATAAAAGCAATATTTATAAACTGGGTACTTGCATATTAATGCAACCAACAGCCAAATGTTTCATACCTCACCAAATTATTGATGTCTGTTCACAAGACTACATCCTATCCAGTAAAATTGTACTTTGCTAAATGTGTATGTATTTTGCAAATGTAAAGTGCATAATGCAAAAAACAAAAGGGATTTTGTTACAAAAAATGTATAGTTGTCAACCAAGTAGAAGCAGCCATGTTTGTTTTATGTAAAGTAGCAATTTTGTCGCTAAAATACAGCAACCTGGTTGGGTTAAGACATCCTGCACTGCACATCTGTATGAATTCAACCCAGTATTCATACACAGTTTCATCAATTTCCTGAGTTTGTTTGTCTTTTCGGCTTTTTCCTGGTAAGGGGTCACCACAGCGGAACTCCGGTCCGCTAATGATTGGCAGTAGATTTTTATGAAATGCCGAGGTCCCAGCTTGATGCCCAACCTTCAACGAAGGCATGCCCATTTATGCACAAATGTCTTTCGAATGCTACCCAACCGTGGGGAGGACATGCGGACTCCACACAGAAGGCACTCCCAAGCCACGCCGAGAATTGAACGGGAGAACATTTTGCTGTGAGGTAACAACACTACCACCGAGGCTTTTTCATGAGTAGTGTATACGAAATACATGTTACAGCATGACTTCAATGGTAGACTTGCATTTCTTAACGACTGTGATGTAACCACATGTAAAAGTCATTACATTTTTAATTTTCCCAGCCATGTTATTTCAATTTTAAGAGGATGATTTGTAAACAGATTTCCTGCTATGTAACACTTCTACAGTGACACTCACACAGCACATAACTGAAATAGATATTACCCGTTTTTACTAAGTTAACAAGTTGCACTGTAAGCAAACATGGAAATGAGTTAACATCTTCCTCCTACACTGACATTATTTGGTGTTATTTGGCGAGGTATGAAACATTTGGCTCCTGGTTGCTTGTAAAGTACCAAAAAGTGTCCCTATTTTTGGGCCTTTATTCCCCCATTATTTATAGCTTTGCCCAGATTTCTTGCTCTAAGAAATTGAGAGGTAAGTTTTGGGCCTAGTACAGAGAAGCAGTGAGCTGTACAATGGAGCTCAGTTTGGTGGAGGGGTTGCAGATTGCTTGTGGTTTCTGAGGCTGTAAAAAGAATGCTCTAGTTTATCTGCTATGGGGACAGAAGGTCTGGATGACTAGGAGTTGGAATAGCTGGATCTTAGAAGGTAAGCTCTTAGTTGAACAGGGAGCCATTCTGAGTTTTCAGCACGGTGATAATTTTTAGGGGAGCAAGTCTACAAATTTTATTGGCTAATGTTTTGAAAGTGTGTAGAGCTTGTTTCTGATGCTGAAGCTGAGGGGGGGGCACATATTCAGGTCGGGAGAGTAGATTGCCTTTGCCTATTGCTATTTTGGATTTAAAAGAGGTAATATTTTCTATCGGTGGTGTTGTTCCAGTCATAGATATGCAACTAGAGCTTTTTTCCAAAAATCATAGTTTTAGTTTTACTGAAGTTGGGATGGGGGGGGGGTCTGTTGGAGATAGAGTGAATTAGGGCTAGGAAATCCTTCCTCTACCTCTTCATTATCTTTGCTCCCCCTTTTGTTTCTTCTTTTCCTCTGTACTTTACTTCTACAATATAATTTTTGTTTACAACAGTTCCTAATAGTTATTAACCTAACCATACATATTGTAAATACCTGCTGCTGGCTTTCTGTTATCATCCGAACCAAATGCATGTACTGCAAATACTTTTGCAACAGCTCCAACACTTGTCCTGACAAATATTTTTTTTCTTCCCCTCTTATCTTTGTAACTTCTGGGCTGGGCATGAAATTGAACCTGGTGGATCAGTGATCTACCCTGGTGGACAAATACATTAAACAAAATGCATAAACTAAGCATAAAGTGACTTCATGGAAATCCTTTCATCCCAACATAAACCTCTATCAGTCAAGGATTCCTCTCTCACCAATGGACAGGACATGCTGTGACGGATGTTGCCCCTCTTCTTCATTCTTCCTTACCCAATTACTCCCTGTTAATGTAGCACGCTCATGTGCATTCATATAGGCTTTGTATAAAGAAACTACCCAAGGCTTCAGACTGTGCACATACCCCACAACTCCATGTTACTTAGTGTACAAGTCAGGCCATTGACATTACAACTGATGAATACATCCATTATGAAACACAAACACATGACTGATGCATTTTGTATACATGCCATTTAAAAGCCTGCACCATCTACAACAAACAGTTATTTAACCCTACAACACAAACAAAATTAGCATCATCCAGTAAGAAGAGTACACAACAGGTATCGAACATATTTAACTCCACCTTCCCTCCTCCTCGCCTGCTTCCAGGCATTTACCTCACTATTCCGGTGCTGACTCACGCACAACTGTATTTTTAAATATTTAGTCATTTTCAGTCACTTTCTATGTTTAAAAGAAATAGGACAAAATTTGACATCATACAGAAAAAAATAAGAATGAGACAGTTCAGTCATGTAAACATAAAAACATTAACTACACTGCATAAATTAGCCCCAAAATAATATTCTTTACTGCTCGCCTCACCCTTAAGAGAGTGTATCAAGTTGTCCAGAGATAAGCAACTGCTGAATTAGTGTACAGTGTACATCAGGATACAGCAACAAAAGAAATCTGCCAATGTCCATGTGGACAAGTCCAAATATTACTTGGATCTTAAAACACAGCCCCAGTATAGTGTGCTTTATTACTTAATCTGTGACGCTTCTATCAAAGGACGGTCTTACTTCACAAAGTTTTCCTCATCCATATTCTACACAACAAAAGTCCATTTCATTACTTCCAAACCAATCTTTTGGCTCCTTGAGACACAAAGTGCAGTGCTCCCATGCACCTCATGTGCGTCTCTGTAGTCAGCATCTCCTTCATTTCACTTGTCCTTATAAAATGCCCTACCTGTCTTTGCTACTAGCTGTGACAAATTCTGTGTGTGAAATATTCTGGTTCGCAAAACTGCAAACAATTCCCAGTGCACAGACCTTCTCAAAGCTTTCAGTCAATTTGCAGACAAGAGTCCCTAAACAACTTGAAGACCTCCTTTCCTAGCTGATATACCAGGAGTAACCCCCTTCTTTTTAACCAGGAGTCACGGTCTCCTAGAGCTTTTCACTAAAGCAGAACAAACTACATGTCATTAGACACAGTGCTCTAAAAACAAACATCAGCAGGTACTGAGTCACGCTGATCAGATGAGAGATTTGTGGACTGGATGGACAGAATCTTGCCACATGGAAGAAGAGTTCAGCAAGCCACAGTGTCGTCCATTAATGTGAATGACGAGGCATCGGCTAGACTAGCAGCTCTTTGTCATGGTTCATAAGGACTGGAACAGCCGAAGTAGTAAATTCCTGGAGACAGACGATTTATAGTCGGGACTGTTTGGAGCCAGTCATTCAAGTAATGAAAACTCCAGGTCCCTGCAGCCTGAGATCTGCTGTCACTACAGACGTGCATTATGGGAATACCCTGGGGGCGACATGAGACCCAACAGCAATGCCTAGAACTAAAACTGACTGGCTCCTACCCCAAAACAAAGCAACCTCTTGGTCTGTTTGGTGAACTTGATTTGCAAATATTTATCTTAGATGCTCACAGAAGACATCCATTCTTCACTGGACAGTCAGGACTGCACCATAACCTTGTGAAAGGACCTTCTGGGAATGTACTGATTTAGGCCACTCAAGACAAGAACTGGCCCAAGGTTCTTTGTCTTGGGTACCAAAAAGAGGTTGGGTAAAAGGCTAGTCCTTCCTCGTACTGTGGTACCTCTTCAATGGCTCTCTGAGCTAGCTCAGGTCATCTAAATCAAACCACAGCTTCCTCATGGTGAGATATATGGGACAGCAAGAGACTGCGGCTTATGGGCAGTCAAAGGGAAAGGACTGGAAGAGCATCTGGATACTCTACATACTCTATACCTGACCCATAAGGACAGATAACCCTCGACTGCTTCCAAATGGGTTAGTCAAGCAAGGTCTCAGGGAGTAGACTTTTACCTTCCCAAAGAAGGAAGGTAGTTAACACATGCTATTCTGGAGACATTCTCCAGGAAGTCAGCCATTTTAAAGTTGCTGCTTCTCCTGACAAAACAACAAAGGCTATCCTGTTGGGTGTGCTGAAAACTAAAAACGTATAACATGAGATATGTGCTTTCTTTCATCCTTCTCAACTGATGAATTATTGGATCTATACAGATTCTATGCCAGCAGCCTTTAGACATTTAGATCCAGGGATCAGGCTCTTCCCTCCGCCCATAACTTTTCTTCAAGTCAATACTTCAGATAGCGTTCACCTGCCAAACAGGGCAAATCCCTTGGTAATACACAAATATACAGATATAAGCATGCGCAAAGGAATACGGTCAGCAGCTGCAACAAATCAAAACTCTTTGGAGGTCCACTTCAGTCATTCGGGAGGACAGGAACAAGTAGGGGGGACGGATAAAGGGACAAAAGACAACATAGATCTAGCACTGTGATAAGTACAGAACTTTCATATCCGATGTCATCTCTTCTGTCCATCCTCAACTAATGGAAGAGTCCGCAGGTACCTAAAAACCTGGGAAGTCTCACGGAAGGATATTCTGGAGGATGTTGGAACTAAACATAGACTGAGACTCCAACTTGTAATGGGATATGATGTATGAAGTGGACCAAGTGGCTGCAGCACAGAGGTCATCAACAGTAACTCTGGAAAATAACGTTGTGGAAGCAGCAACCAATCTAGTCGAATGAGCTCTAACACTGTGTGGCACTGATAAATAACGTTGTGGAAGCAGCAACCAATCTAGTCGAATGAGCTCTAACACTGTGTGGCACTGATAAATAACGTTGTGGAAGCAGCAACCAATCTAGTCGAATGAGCTCTAACACTGTGGCACTGATAAATAACGTTGTGGAAGCAGCAACCAATCTAGTCGAATGAGCTCTAACACTGTGGCACTGATCATCCTTTTTCTTTGTACACAATGGAGATACAGTCAGACAACCACCTGGAAAGGGGTCACACATTAGAATCACCGTTTCCCCAACTTGGCAGGAGACAGGGAGACAAGCAGCTGGATTGTTTTTCTAAAAATGTTGGTACAATTTAGGTAGAACCTCAATTGATGATGGACATCTAACAAATGCAAAGTGTACTCTCCTCTGCTGGATCAGTTCGGAAAGAAAACTGGCAAGTTAACGGTCTGGTTCAATGTAAATTCTGAGGCCACCCTGGGAAGGAATGTAGGGTTTTGCTCAATGTGAAACCTATCTTCATGAATTACCAAATAAGATGACTTACAGGAAAGAGCCTGAAGCTCTGAAATTCTTTGAGCAGAGGTAACAGCTACAAGAAAAAGTATCTTCAAGAAAGATACTTCAGCTCCACAGCTGCAGCAGTTCAAGTGGAGGTCTGGTCAAAGCCTGGGGTAATAAGCATCCCAAGGAGGAAGAGGGTCCCTTTAAAAGGAGGAAAAAAAAGAAAAAGAAAAGTATTCTTAAAAAAAAAATTATTTTAAAGAAGCAATCAGATAATATTTCTCTCCCACAAGAGAGTTTGAGATGACAGCTATTTGAATTTTAACAGAATAATTAGCCCTTCTTGGAACAGATGAGCCAGAAAAATCCAAAACAAGTATGTAGGGCTGAAAAAGGGATTCATGCCCTGTTGTTGGAAGCCCACGGAGAAAATCTTTTCCATTTACGTCTGTAAACCTTTCTACTAGAAGGCTTCTGAGAGGGCATTAAGATATGAAGAAAGTACAGTTTTGTACCTACCATAAATGTAGATGTTCGAGTGTTCACACTGCTGCAGTCATTACACTTGGGTTATCCTGCCGTCAGGCAGTCCCACAGTCGGCCAGAGTTCCAAAGTCTTGGTCCGGCATCGGTTGCTGTCGCTTCTTCCCTGACGTCAATTCGCCAGGGGTATATAAGATGCATCCGACGCCATTTTCTTCAGTTTTTCTTGCCCCAGATGTCAGGTGCCCCCAAGGAGGTAGGCAATACATATTGCTAATAAAAAATATACATATAAAAAATAAAAAAACAATACCTTCAGTTACAAGCAAATACACCACAAAGGTTGTATAGGATAGAAAGGTATAGATAAGTCCAGCTAGTTCAGAGGGGATGGAGGGAGGGTAACCTGGATTGCAGCAGTGTGAACACTCGAACATCTACATTTATGGTAGGTACAAAACTGTACTATGTTCATCGTGTTACACTGCTGCAGTCATTACACTTGGGTAGAATCCCAAAGCTAAGGTTGGGTGGCTGGTCTATAAAGAGTTAGGATTGGCTATGAGGTCCTGCAGAACTGCAGTGGCAAATCCTGCTCTGGATTTAGAGTAAAGAGGCAGGTGGTAATGCTTGGTAAAGGTGTGCATTGAACTCCAAGCTGCAGCCTCCAAAATTTCCTTGGTAGGTACTCCTCTGAGAAAGGCTGTTGAAGTGGCTGTTGCCCTGGTGGAATGTGGCTTAATGTTATTTGGGACTGATTTTCCATGCTGTGTGTAGCAGTAACGAATACAGTGTCTTATCCATTTGGATATAGTCTGCTTTGAGATAGCCTTGCCCTGTGATTCTGCAGCATATGCTACAAACAGTTGCTCAGTTTTCCTGAAAGCTTTTGCTTTGTCCAAGTAGAAGCGTAGCTGCCTGTGTATGTCCAAAGAATGCAGAAGTTTCTCCCCTTTATTCTGGAGGTTTGGATAAAAAGTTGGCAAATGGATGGTTTGGTTAAGAGCCACACTAGATATCACCTTTGGCATAAAGGTAGGGTTTGTCCTTAAGGAAACCCTGTCCTGATGAAAAATTATAAAAGGTTCCACTGCCATTAATGCCTGTAGCTCGGAGACTCTTCGTGCTGAAGTTACTGCCAGGAGCAGAGCTGTTTTCCATGATAAAAATTTTAGATCGGCTGTATTGGCTGCCTCAAAGGGTGGTAGGGTAAGTTTTTCCAAAATGAAATTGAGGTCCCAAGTTGGTGTTGGTGCTCTCTGGGGCAGTCTTATGTTTTTAGCCCCTCTGAGGTACTGCTTTAGCAAGGGATGAGAGAATAAAGGAGGATCCGTGTTGTAATGTGCTGAAATGGCAGAGGCGTGGCTCTTAATTGATGAGAAGGATAGGCCTCTGTCCAGCATCTCAGTTAAGTATTGTAAAATCTGAGGAATGTTTGGAACAAGAGGGCCAAGGCTTTGAGCCTGGTTCCAGGCACAGAATCTCTTCCATTTTTCTGAGTAAGCTTTCCTGGTGCTAGGCCTCCTGGTCTCCAAAATGATATCCATAACAGCTTTAGAGAGAGGTGTTGCCTGTTTGACTATCAGAGTATGTTTTCCCACCTGTTCAACTGCATGCAATAAATTCCGCATTTCTTTACAATCAGGAGCTTCTGAGCTTGCAAGCATTTTCTGTTTTAACTGAGCCATTAAATATTGTTGGTACTTAAGCATGTGGAACTGGCAATTTAAAGCTGTTACTGCTAATGTTGCAGAAGTTTATACTTTTTTCCCCCATCTATCCAAAGCTCTGGAATCTCTGTCAGAGGGTACTGGATTTTTTGCAATGGAAGCCTTAACCCCTTTTGGACCCTGGGAAATAGTTTCTGGATCAGCAGAAGGGTTTTTGTATAGAAACTTGTGAGAGTCAGGGACTCTATAATACCTATCTGGCTTGGCTGGAGCAGGGGGCAAAGAATCAGGAGATAAGCTGGATTCAGAGAACACATCATCCACAATATCTAGCACAGGCGGAATAGCCAGGGGCCTGTGTTGAGGCAATAAAAGGAAATCCCTGAGCCTTTTCTTGGATTCTGAGTAATCCTGACTTTCCCAATGGAAATGCTCCCTAATGGTATGTAAAGTTTCCCCAAAAGAATAATCCTCAGGAGGAGAGGCTGAAGGGATAGATTCTTCAGCATCAGAGTCCACATACGGGGGTAGAGAGTATCCCTGGTCTGAAGAGGAATCAGAGGAAATGGAAACCTGATCAGAGGAATCATAGTCTGTATCCTGCCTAGGCCTTTTCTCAGGAGGGGGATGGGAACCCCTGATTAGAGTAATGAGGTCTTCGGACATTTTAAGCATCTGTTTCTTAGGCATGGAGGACTGTCCAGCAGAATGCTGTACTTGTTTCTTTATCTTTAATGGTACCTTTGTCTTGGCTGTTGTTTTAATGGTAAGTTGTGAATGTCTGAAAAAACCCTCAGAAGCCGATGCCTGCTCAGCGGCTCCGGACCCATCTGAGGGATTAGTTTCCGTAGGCCCAACATCTTGAGTTTCCAGAGGCCTAGTTGTCTCCACATGGGAGTAGGAAGCGGCCTGTGGCTCTGAGGTAGCGGGTGTCAGGGGCTGCAAAAGCACCTCACTGAGAACCGGCGAACCCGCGACTGGCCTAGAAGAGGTTTCGTCGTCGGTTTTGGACCTCGGATGCCTTGCAAAGCAAAATCAAAACGTCTTTTTATAGTGAGTTTGTTAAATCTAGCACAAAACAGACAACTAGTGACGTCGTGATCAGGGCCTAGGCATGGAATACAGTAAGAGTGGAAGTCCTTATGAGGTATTTGCTTTCCACAAGAAATACAATTATGAACTTTTTCTGACATCGGTCTGAGGCAAGAAAAAAAGTTTCACCAACGGGGTACTTAGCTTTATTGAAGACTTCGGATCTGAAAGAAGAAAATGGCGTCAGATGCATCTTATATACCCCTGGCGCACTGACGTCAGGGAAGAAGCGACAGCAACCGACGCCGGACCAAGACTTTGGAACTCTGGCCGACTGCAGGACCGCCTGATGGCAGGATAACCCAAGTGTAATGACTGCAGCAGTGTAACACGATGAAAGCCTGGTCTGTTTGGCCATGACTGGAACTGGAAAAGCCATGCAGTTAATTTCAGGGCTGCTATGTCTTGGTAAGGCTTGCCAGACAGATAAAAAATGACATCTGAAGAGGTTTCAGCACCCAAGGATGGTGCATCAGCTAGGCCAGAGAGATGGGAACAGTACCTGCTGTAGTCAAAAGGGAGCAATGAGATCACTTCATCTGGCACTACACATCTTCCAGAAGAAATTTTAGTATAAAGAGAGTGGGCAGATAAGCACATAGGAGATTGAGGCCAAGTGTGGACCACAGCATCCGTCAATTACTCTCCCTCCTGAAGATCAGGGAAAAGCAGCTATTGTACTTGGAACTGGACAGGGTCACAAACAAGTCATAGCACACCTGGCTCCAGTGGCTGAAGATCTGGGCAATCACAGCCTGACTGAAAGACTACCTCTACGGCAAGGAGAATGGACAAGCTGAGCTTGTCTGCTAAAACACTGGCTTTCCCGAGGAGCTGCTTTGCCACCTGGAAGTGGTGGAAAACCACTGCCTACTGCCAAACCCTCATGGCTTCTCGACATATTGGATATGAGCATTTCTTTCCCTCCCCTGTTTGTTGATGTACCAGACCACCACCATGTCTGACTGAATCAAAATCACACCCATGGGGAGTAAGTCCTGAAAGGCCTGCAACACAAGGACAACTCATCACCAGGACTCTGATGTGAAGCCTGGCCTCTGAGGAGGTCCACATGCTTTGGACCAGGGCTTTTTTTTTCGGACTGTACATGCAGATACAGTATACCGGGACCTCGGCTGTGACAACTGGTCATGGCATCGATTGCACATGCTGGCTGGAAAGGGGCCCACTGGCCAGAAGATTGTTTTTTTTTTCTTTTCTTAAGGGCATTCTTATGCCCTGTGTCCAGTCGCACAGATGCAGACAACCTGTTGCTTCTGTGTGACAGATTTACATCTCCATCTTCTGCGCATGCACGGAGTTTGAATTCCTGAAGACATCTGGACTGCAGACCACGGCCAGACAAGTGAGAGATACGTATGTGTGTGTGTATGAGAAGTAGGTAGGAAGGGGTGTGTGTGTGTGTGTGTGTGTGTGTGTGTAAGAAACAGTGATTTGAAGCCAGACACGGTTTCTTTACTTTGTTAGGAGCAGGTCAGAATCTGTGAGTTGGCAGACGTTCCCAGGAATTTTCAATGGGAGTGATGGATTTGCAGGTTTCCAAGCAGGCATTTTGCAGAAGTTATCGAGTAGACATAAAAGTGCAGCAGCATTTTGAGGGATTCCTTTACGCTTTACTTTGCATGCATGTAGTAGAAGGTTCAGGCAGCAGACATCTGTGCCATCCTGCTCACTTCTAGAAAACATTTACTTCTGATCCAAAAAGGGTGGACCAATCATAAGGGGCACTGAAGGAGGACATCTTGAAATGCACTGCAAAACTGCAGTGACACATCTAGGCTTGTCAGCACATAGCAATGCTGGTGACCACAGCTAACGGCATGCCATCGGTCACATTGGGCAGTAGGAGAATGGATACATTAGAAAGGGATTTAGAATAGCCAGCTCAGTATCAACGGATTTGCAGTTCTCTGCAGTTAAGGACCCTGAGAGAGACTTGGAGACTTCTCTGGTCAAGTTCCTCTGAAAGTATTTAAATAATTCAGCACTTGTAATGCAAAGCTTGCAGATGTGCAAACCTGCTTCCAAACCTGTTCAACTCCCTGCTAGGTGGTTGGACAGTACAGATCTCTTCTGATAGCACTTTCCTTGTGACCACCACTAAAAGAATGGAATGCACTGCAGGACCCTTTCTCCAGGATGGCCCGTCTTTATTGGTGACTAAAATCTTGCCCCGTTTCTGGGAAACTGGTTCCACCACATCCAGTTCCTTCCAAGCCCACCACAAGACCAAATCCACGAGTCAGTCAGCAGGAGGGATGACTGGCCTTCAAACATAGCAATTCCTCCTAGGAGGGGGTGTCAGTGACCATCGGAATGTCTCCGAAGGACAGATCCTCTAGGGGCTATCCTAGTGGACCCCACTCCACCGAAATCAGTATCCTCGGTGAGGGACTCAATGAGAAGTTCAAGTGTCTCTTCCCTATGAGTTTGTCTACATCTGTGGCAGGAAGCTCCAGAGAAAACTCTGGAGCAGATCGAATGTCTGAGGGTGTCTAGGGCCTGGCCATCCAGTATCAACAGTAGGAGGGGCTATGAGGTTCCCTGTGTGGAAATAAAATCTGCTCTCTAGACTTAGAGAGAACTCTTTCTAATCACTCAAATGCTAAAGTTGAAACTGGTCCCAAAGCTGTCCGTGTGGGATCGTTGTACCCCAACAAAGCCAAGTCCCAAAACCCATCCAGCTTGGGTCCAAAACAGACAGCAGAGCTGAGTTGGCAAGGGTTGAAGCAGAGAGGAAGGGAAAGATAGAGAACTCAACACCAGTGCCGACTTCTCAGCTCAGACACCCATCGAGATCCTACACTTCGTGAGTCGACAGAGTAAGAGATAGTGTAAGAGATGAAGATGCCAAAGTTTTAGCCTCAGGTGCAGTTAGGCCCCGAGGAATGCTCTGATCCAAATGACACCAAATCTAAGGTGAGGGTCAGAGTGAAGGGCAAACCAACAAAGGAGTGGAAGGGACTACTCCTAGCCCCTAAATAGCTGGGAATGCAGGGAAGAACCTGGGTCCTCGGAAACTTTTTCATTATCAGGTCCACATCAGCCTCGGACAGGCTCCTTGACAGCCACAATGATCCAAGGGAAAAAGCCGAAAGCAGCCTACAGACCCAATGAAAGGACCTCTCTTGCAGAAATGGAGACTGGCATAGAGGACTGACCGACTTCAGCAAAAACCTAGATTTCACAAAGAGAGGTGTTGGGGAATGGATCCCAATAGGCTCCAATGGCAGAGTTAGATCCAAAACTTTACAAAGTTTCAGTGTCACACTCCATGGACCCCAAATTTCTGGATTCCTTTTTGCGTTGCTTCTCCCAATTTTTTGGAGGAATCCTCCTCCTTTTCTTTTGGCTCGTCTCCCCTGCTTTTCTTACCAACGTCTTACTAGAAGGTGAGCTAGACAGGGAGGGATGGGAGGGCAGGTGAGAGTGACTTCCAATAATGTGGCTGGGAAAAGACTTTTAATAGGTAGCTGGACTGACTGACTGTGTCTGAGACAGCTCTAGCCCTGACGGCTGAGCAAGCAGTACAGTTTTCGCCCAGGTAAGAAGCCCCCAAACAACTTATTTGTAGCGTGCCTCCTGAGGGGGAAATCTTGTGGTCATAAGAAATGCACTTCTTAAAAATCCGATGCCTTGTTGGACATGTTGGTTAGCTAGAAGGAAAAAAATGCTCATGATACAGGGAAAAAATACACACAAGCAAACACAAACAGGATAGCCAAAGTTCTATTAATCCTACAACATTCGACTAACCCTACAAATCACTATAAAACCTAATATATATTTTAACGATAAAAAGGAATTTTTTTATGGGGGGGTGGAGATAAAGTCCTCCAAAGAGGAAATAAAGGAAGAACTACACTAAGTGAGGCTGCAGTTAGTTGTGAAACGGGAATAGTATCTGAAAATCTAGACAAAAATCTTCCACTTATCTGATCACAAAGAAAAAGCAGCACCGAGACAGGCCATGTTTGAAGCATTGCAGCACTCAAGATCTGAGGTAATGAGATGGCGAGAGGGAATTATGGGTAGGGAAGAAGCCTGAGCCTTGGATGCAAATGTCTAAAAGCTCTGGCGCTGGATCCGTACAGATCCAATAACCCATCAGATGAGGACGGACAGAAGAAACAAGATTGGAACACCAACTTAAACAGAGTCTTCTGATTCTGAGAAGCCTGTGACTACTGCATCCTGACCTTGGCAACACACTGCCATCACTGTCGTGCTCTTCTAGCTTGGCTTTCCAAGTTGATCCAAGTAAAGTTCTATGAAAATGGGCATTCATGAAGTCAGCCTTACAGTTTTTAGCAAATTCAGTAAGGCAAAGCCAGGCATGACAAACAGTGCCATTCCTGCAGCCTTTTTGAACCACCCACAGCACAGTGGGCTTAGGCACATGGACTGGTTAACCACTGAACAAAGGGTTGTCCCATCTGGGACTGTAATTTAGATTTTCAGTTCTGAGTCTGTATACCATTCCAGAGTACAAGCAAATCTGTCGATTATCTTGCTCTGGATCTTCAACACTTGCACCTTACATTTTTTACACCAAGAGAAAAGATGAAAAGGATGAAAATGCATGCGTCTCTGGTCTGTCCAACACTCAAGAAGATGGGCAACCTTGTTGTGAGATTCAAAGACCTTCTTAGGAGAAGTCGAGACAATTATGAAGTCCATCACATGGCTTTGTAAGCAGCTAGGACAGTTCTAAGGAGGTCACAGGATTTCTGTCTGGCCTGCTTAGGGGCAGGCAACAACACACTGAGGTTCTTCTAAGTGTTTTGTGTGGCACACTGAATCACGCCATCCACTGCAGGATCCATCCAAGTGGGAGACCTGGAAGCCTGTGTCGGGTATATCCTCTCCTGATGCATTCTGACTTCTGAAAGGGTGTTGAAGGGGGGGGGGGCGCATTTCACTTTAAACCTGATCAGCTCTAATATCTCCCCAAAACATGGAGTTGTCAGGTAGGTTTGGTGGTGGATCAGCCTTCTAGTTCTAGTCAATCTCTGGAGTGGGAGACACGCCAGGAGAGTTTGACCTCAGAGGGGGAGATTTCAAGGGGTGGGGGGCCAGACGGAAATCAATACATCCTTCCTAGACTCACCAGGTTATCTGTCCTGGACTGCAGGGGGGCTGAGAGCAGAAGATGCATTCAAATATGGTTGCTGGGCTATAACCTGAAGCATCAAAGGGGGAAGATTCATACAAAGAAGGCAAAAGAGAGCGAGAAAAAAAGAGACATGGAAAAATAATACACAATAACAAAAATCGACATCCTTACACTGAATAGGTTTAAAACATATAATTAAATGTCTTTCTAGCCCCACTCCTGTACTGGTGGTGTAACTGCATGACTCTACATACTACCCGACTTGTGTTGTTTAAGCTGTTGGCAAGTGCATGCAAAATAAATGGACTAACAAAACAAACATGGCTAAATAAACAGCACAAAATACTTTTCTAATAACATGTGAAAGTCCTGGGACCTCGGTTAGATGTCCAACATCTAAGACATCATTTGTACACTACAACTGGTATCCACAGTTTATGCTACTCTAGAGACAGCTAACAGGGTCCAAATGGTTCTACTCTGATAGGTACAGTCTTTAGAATTACGTCTGGTCTATCCAAGAAAAGACTGAAGCCAGAACGTTCCAGGTTATGACATTCTTCAATGTTGGTGTTCTTTTGAGCGGCATATCAAAAGAATCATTATCCAGCATCTCTGAAAACACAGAACATCCTAGACACTTCCCTTCACACTCATGAATCACACAATGTGAACTCAAAATGTCAAAAATGCTCTCTTAAACCAATTCATGAGAAGAGAAGAGAAAGAGTTCTGCAATCCAGAAAGCATAACCTGCTAACAGACAAACTCCCATCTTGTCAATGATAATGTTGTGGCAAGTCTTCAAACACATCCAGCATCATTCAGAATTACTGTTATCACACAGCAAATAATCAGGAGACGATACGCCTGATATGCTTGGTTTGTTCGTCACCTCCCATTGAAACTGGTGCACAAAACTGATCAGCTAAGAGTGCACTCAGAGCACAGATAAACAATCAACCAATGTGAACTAATTCAACAATCAACTACAGTCTTTGTGACTATGTTTTTGGATTACTGATGACAACTAAGGATTTTACAGTAATAGTGACACATACTGCATGGAGAAAAGTTTTACATACATCTATTAATTGTGAGACAGAGATTATTAAAAAAACTGCACAATGCATCATTTTATTAACTTGAAACAGTTATTTTACTTTCTCTGACAGTAACAACTAGAAAAGCCAACATTTACATAAGACAGTGAACAAAAGACACTACTTTCATATTTCTTTAATGACACAAAGTCTGAAAAACAAACACAGGTTACAGAATTGAGTCCCTCAGAAATCTAAGTCAGAACTTGTAAGCAGTCTGAATATGAAAAGCTGAATAAAAAAAACATACGAGCATAAATCAAGAAAGCAAACACTGGGTTACAAGTTACACAAAAAAAAAAAAAAAACATGCAGTCAGAAAACAGAGTTATGGTCAACAAATTTGCATAGCACTGAACAAGTGACTGATATGGAACAAAAAAGAATAGAACAAAAGAAATATCAACAGCCTTGTGGGTGGTACTGCATCTCTCACACACACAGACACAAGGATATACACATATACACACAGTTACAAACACATCAGTATAACTACACCACAAAAATCGCATCTATATATTATCACAAACTGGACAAATGTAATGTTTTCTAATCTGCTGTAGCTACAGTTGCTTTAATCTTTAGTCGCATTTTATGAATTTGTGACCATGTGCATTTACTTTGTACCAGATTGTAAACATCAAACTATGTACCAAAGTGTAAACATCAGATGTTAGTTCATCTAAAAGGACAATACGAACTATGAAGGAAAACAAAGACCAAAATAACATGCAGTGTAAAATGCTCAGCATTACAAACAATGAAATTACCACATTTGCCCCAGACATTCATTCTCACCTGCCATGACTATATGTTGTTTTGGAGAACACGCTGTCAGAAGGAAAAGCACTAGGCTTCGGATGGGAAATAATCACCAGAGGATGACCAAGGCTAAGGGAAAGAGGGTAAAGTTTTAATGCATATATTCTCAACAATAACAAGGTTTCAATATATTTAGTAATGGTGAAAAGCAGAAATAATTCAAATAAATCAGTTACTAAACAATGCAGGTACTCACCTGCCTCCATTTTCTCATAACAGATACCATCAGTTATCTGCATACACAAAAAGTAGCATATGCATAAAACAGGGATTCAAGAACGTGTCTACAACATCTTAAATACTTTTTCCTTTTATTAGGGCTCAACATTTCACCCTACCTGACCAGCCTTGACCTAAACAAAAAAATAAAAGGAGAGAGACAGACCACTTAAAAAAAAAAACTGCTGTTTGCAAAGCTTTCACAAACTGGTTTATTTCACTTACCAAGCCTCACCTTTGGTTATAAAGGAAAGAAGGACAACTGTGTAATGACCTGCCAATGAATGAATGGCTTTTCAAGATAAGGTCGCTGTCACAGTATGACTTGGGTTTATCCAGCTCATGTTCCCATCAACACTTTTTCTGACAACTAGCACTGGAATTGCAGATGTGGCATTAATGAACTTATGCACTAGTGTTGTGTACATAAATATAGAGCCAGTCTGTTCTCCAATCCACATATTGCCTTCACATAGCTGTGCATTTGTAGTAGAAAAATTCCCAGAATCTAATGTAGGCAAATCATTACAACACATATAACATTTAAACGAGTAAAACATTTCATAAAGAAACTGTTAAAAACAAATATGTAACCTCCCTTTGGAGGATGGGAGGCCGGACACCTTGTACGGATACTGTTACCTCAGAGATCCTAGCTATGGGTAAAAAAAAATGTACCCAAACAACAGAGACCCCAGAGACAGAAATGCACTCTACCACCACAACACAACACCAATCCCAGAACACACAGCTCACCACCAC
Source organism: Protopterus annectens (assembly GCF_019279795.1). Lineage (NCBI taxonomy): Eukaryota > Metazoa > Chordata > Ceratodontiformes > Protopteridae > Protopterus > Protopterus annectens. The sequence continues at coordinate 1,289,835,278 of NC_056747.1, forward strand.
AGTGTGCCCCTCAACCTAAGCCCCTATGGCAAAACACTTTGCCCGATGTACTAATCATAGGAGACTCAAATGTGAGGCACACTGACGTCCCCACTCACTAGGTTGAACAAGGAGAAGGTGACTGTCCATTGTCTATCAAGTGCCAGTGTCCGCCACATAACACATGCACTCAGGTCACTCCACAACAAGTACAAATGTGACTCAGTCATTGTCCATGTGGGTGTGAATGACCTGAGACGTACCTCCCTGGACTACATGAAAAGAGATGTGATGGAACTCTTGGATTATGTGGCCCGGGCAGGTATGACCCTAGCCCTGAGCAGTATTCTACCGTCACCCAGAATGATACCACAGTACGAGCAGAAAATGATTGACTTCAACAACTGGCTACATTTCTGGTGTCATTCTAAGGGGATCCAGTATCTGTCTGCCTGGGACGACATGATCGAAAGACCTTGATGCTTTGCCAGAGAGAGCCTGAATCTGTCACCCCTGGGATTCCGGTACTGGCTAAGGCTCTTGCCACCCCCTATAGTGCCTTTTTTAGGCAGTGTTCCAAAGAATAAAATTACACTGTAACAGCTACAAACAAATGCAATCTGAGGGTCATGCTGCTCAATGCTATAAGTCTAAATCTCAAGATGCGCTCGAAGCTCTCCTCAAAATGGAGAATGCTGACATCTGCGCTGTAATGGAGACCTGGTTTAAAGAGGCAGGAAGCACCACTGTGCTCCTAGGCTACAACTCATTCCATACCTTTCTGCCCCAGAATACGGCCGGAAGCTCCAAAGGCAGTGGTGTCTCCATATTCTTAAAGGATACACACATCTCTAGACTGGCAGACCAGCATAATGCATCTAAGATGCTTCATGTACAACTAACACTGGGTAAGACAGACATGCAAGTCATAGCCTGCTACAGAACCCCAAACATGTCCCTAGACTCTCACCCGAAGTTCCTAAGCACCCTGGAATCTGTCAAGGTCCAACCCAATACTCGCATACTGGGTGACTTCAACTACCCTTCCATCAACTGGGAAAACTATTCAAGTACCAATGTACAGACCCAACGCTTTCTGGAATTTATCAGTTCCAATGCCCTAGACCAGCTCATTCTGACCCCCACTAGGGGAAGTAACATCCTCGACCTGGTTATCACCAACATGGGAGACCGCTGCTCCACACCTATAGTCTATTCCTCCCTGGTTAAATCCGACCACAAACTGATCACTATGAAAATCTCCATCTCACCTACAACCCCCGCTAAAGTGACCACCCTGAAAAACTTCTCTAAAGCCGACTCTGGGTTCCTAAAAACAGAGGTGGGTAACTTCTCGCCACCCATGCCAATGGAAAATAGCTGCATGACTGCCAAATCATACACCAATGCACTGTAGGAGCACGTACACAAATGCATGGACCTTGCTATACCAAATAGAACTAAGATGCTCTCCTCCAAAAAATGAAGTTAATCTGGGGGTCCCCAGCCATCAATAAACTAAACTCTACAACAGAAGGAAGAAACTGTTGCAGAAAAAAAATGGAAAACCTCTCTTATCAGTCCCAACAAAAAGCCGAGATCCCTTATGAAATCCTCTAAAGCCAGCTATGAAGGCAGGATTTCAGCCGACACCAAAAACAACCACAAGACCTTCTACAGCTATATCAAAAACCTCCAAGGCAATACCCAGATTTGCTCTGAGTTATTGCACAATAGCACCTCCAATACTGAGCCAACAGATAGAGCCAACATACTGGCCGACAGATTCAGTGCCAACTTTATCCTCTCTCTCCCCCAATGGCCCTATCACAATACCAGAAGAAAGCCTGGTACCCAGCATTTCTGCGGCACAGGTAAAAGCTGCATTGTCCAAAGCCAAGAATGCAGCATCCATGGGACCTGATAATATCCCTGGCTGCGTACTACATGAGGTACAAAATGAACTGACACCACATCTGTGTGCCCTGTTCAATCACAGCCTTAACTCAGGCTATGTCCCTAATGAATGGTGCACTGCTACAGTCATCCTGCTCCACAAGGGGGGAGTAACTACAGACCCTGGGAACTATCTTCCCATTAGCCTGACGAGTCTGTTATGCAAAGCTATGAACTGCATCATCATGGACCTGCTTAACAAAGATGTAGGCAATCTCCAAACTATTGACCCCACACAGTTTGGCTTTGTCAAGGGGAGATTCAGCCTGCTGAACCGGGTTGACCTCTTCGAGGCAGTCACCAAGGCTGTGGACGAGGGTAAAGCAGTGCATACAGCCTACCTTGATTTGGCCAAGGCCGTTGATACCATTCCCCACTCAGGTATCACCAATAAACTCACCAAATTAGGCATCAAGCCCTACATCACTAGGTGGGTTGTAAATTTGCTCGCAGACAGGACCCAGAGAGTGAAAATTGTAGATTTCAAGTCAGGCTGACGACCAGTCACAAGTGCAGTGTCACAGGGCTCGGTCCTGGGCTCTCTCCTGTTTGGCATCTACTTCTCAGAAGTCCAGGCCAACTCAGAAGGACTCTGGCTGACCAAGTTCGCTGATGACTGCAAGCTAGGAGTCATTATCAACTCCCCAAGTGATACAGACATCCTACAAGGGTTCTCTGAGACCAATGACTGGTGTCAGAACCATGGCCTGAAGCTTAATGCCAAAAAATGCATCATCATCCCCTTTGGAAAAAACTCCGTTCCCACGAATTACCACGCTGATGAGAGAACACTGAAGGGGCCATAAGAGATCTGGGCTCCCAGGTCAACAGCCACCTCACCTTCGACCACAACATTACCACTGTGGTCAGAAAGTCCTTCTACATGACGCATCTTGTAACCAAAGGTTTCGCATCCAGGAAGAAAGAGGTTATCACCCCTCTCTACTCATCTCTCAGACCAATCATCTAATATAATGCCCCATTTGGCATGTACCTGACCAGAGTCCTACAACAGCTGTACAGGCCACAAAAGTACCTCACAAAAAGGATCTTAGGCCTTAAACACGTCCTACACGGACAGACTCCGGAAACTTCAGCTGCTCTCAGTCTCTTATCGCCTACTTAGAGGTGATCTCTGCTCGACTTACAAAGCCATGTCTGACCCAGCCCTACTTGAAATGCTACACCTAAAGAAATCCCAATTCCCCCACGCCACACACTCCAGAGATCACAACCTCGTTACCACAATTAACAGAAGATGCTGGAGGGACAGGTTCATCTCCCAAAGACTACCCATATTTTAGAATACGCTTCCCATTCATGTCAAGCAGAGTACCTCGCTGGCCCTCTTCAAGAGAAATCTTGACAAGTGGATGGGTAACAGAAAGTTCACCCCAGTAATCACTCCAGTTGCCCTACTGGATAGGGGCACTGTGAACTACCATTGAGTGGCATGGTGCCTGGGCAATGTTTTTGGGCTAGGCTTGCAAAGACTCCAGGGCCATTAGCCTAGTACACACCTACAAACCTATGTCAAGTATCTTATCAGTGTATACCATCTTCAGGGAGGAACACTTTAAAAAGTAAATCATAACAATTGGACAGATTCAAAAGCAGCTCTTTGTCAGCTGTATGAGGTGTACAAATCATTTGAAATATGGTTGTGCCAAATCTTTCCCTACCCAAATCTATGCTTCCTTGTGCCTGGTAATGTGGACATCAGCCAACTGGGCAACTTCTAAACTATCACATAAAGAAACATTTCTAATGTAACCTGCTAAGCTGCTAATACCCTAAAGGGGTGTGATCTAACCATGCCTTGCAACAACAGGTCTTTGTATTTATCACATCTAAGAACAGTAAAGTGGGTCAACCATTTATGGTTTGGTTACTTACATTACAGTTTTTTTTTTTTTTTTTTTACTTTTTTGAAGAGGGTCAACAGCTGAATTATACTCCTGAATATATGTTTTCCTAGTATAGTAGCTGAGCTGTCTACAGGAATTGATCCATTGCAACAAAAGGCTGCCTTGCCTGATTGACCCACAGTAAAAGATGGAGCTCCTCTCCTAGTATTTCGGATAAAAGCCCGGTGGCCAAATTCAAAGCTATTGCTGAAACAGGTTCTGACATGAAGGATGAGATTTCAGATATGTTCATTATGAAATACTGTACATGAGGGTTTGTAACTCATTCTCCCCAAGTTAACAAGGATGACAAAAAGCGTTTTCTGGGAAAAGTATTTTACAAAGAGTTTGCTAGAGTACGACAGGCTTAATTTAATCAGCATAAAATTAAAGTCCAATGGAAACAGTGTGAAAAATTAGTTTTCTTGGAGCATTTAAGATGAAGGAATTCTTTGAGGAAGGTTTTAAACTCACAATTTGGTGCTTTAAAATGGACAGGCTGGAACACAAGCCAATACTATAGTAACATGCACCCCAATGGAGGACTGGGTCAGGTTTAACAGCAGCAGCATGTGACTTAAGTAATCCAATAGTCTTCTGCTAGGAGGCTCAAAGGGTCCAGCCTGTGTGTCACAGTCAACTTCTTACACATCTGGACGTAAGCGCTGCTTGTATTAAGATGTTTAGGACTCGAGTGGAGAAATCAATATTGGAATAAAAATTCTATCCCCCAAGCTGATACCACAATGTAGTAGTGTCTTATGATTAGGATGATTAGGATGAAACACCTTACCTTGAAGATGCATCATTAAGGATTTGTGTGCAAGAGTAACCAAATTCCCAGAAGGAATAAAACAGAGGCCATCTCAGCCAAAATGCATTGATTTCAGCAGAACGGTCTGGATCAGAGAAAAGGGTGGGAAGGCAAGGAGGAAATATTTGAGTTTAGGAGTAAAAAAAATGAGTCTGTCCTCCAAACTGTTCAGTAGAAGGAGTCTGTCCTCCAAACTGTTCAGTAGAAGGAGTCTGTCCTCCAAACTGTTCAGTAGAAGGAGTCTGTCCTCCAAACTGTTCAGTAGAAGGAGTCTGTCCTCCAAACTGTTCAGTAGAAGGAGTCTGTCCTCCAAACTGTTCAGTAGAAGGAGTCTGTCCTCCAAACTGTTCAGTAGAAGGAGTCTGTCCTCCAAACTGTTCAGTAGAAGGAGTCTGTCCTCCAAACTGTTCAGTAGAAGGAGTCTGTCCTCCAAACTGTTCAGTAGAAGGAGTCTGTCCTCCAAACTGTTCAGTAGAAGGAGTCTGTCCTCCAAACTGTTCAGTAGAAGGAGTCTGTCCTCCAAACTGTTCAGTAGAAGGAGTCTGTCCTCCAAACTGTTCAGTAGAAGGAGTCTGTCCTCCAAACTGTTCAGTAGAAGGAGTCTGTCCTCCAAACTGTTCAGTAGAAGGAGTCTGCCCTCCAAACTGTTTAGTAGAAGGAGACTGTCCTCCAAACTGTTCAGTAGAAGGAGACTGTCCTCCAAACTGTTCAGTAGAAGGAGACTGTCCTCCAAACTGTTCAGTAGAAGGAGACTGTCCTCCAAACTGTTCAGTAGAAGGAGTCTGTCCTCCAAACTGTTCAGTAGAAGGAGTCTGTCCTCCAAACTGTTCAGTAGAAGGAGACTGTCCTCCAAACTGTTCAGTAGAAGGAGTCTGCCCTCCAAACTGTTTAGTAGAAGGAGACTGTCCTCCAAACTGTTCAGTAGAAGGAGACTGTCCTCCAAACTGTTCAGTAGAAGGAGTCTGTCCTCAAAAGCAAACAGTTACTGCGGCTGGCTGACTGATCAAAAAAAAATGTAGTAAGCAGGTTCCTTTCTAGTATGTTCTATCTCTGTACAACATCCTGAAAGACTGGCAGCCCCACGTTCCGTTAATGAGGCACAGTTGTATTCCTACAAAGAACCATATAGCGGATTTACATCACACCCGACAGTTGCTAAACTGCACTGTTAACAGTTGTGGATTAAAATACATGGTGCAATTCCAAATTCAAAGCACTTCGTTACAAAATTGCAAAGCCCTACTACTTTCCTCTTTTTGTCTATCACATTACTGTTGTATTACCTGTACTGATCCCAAGATAGGTACTATGAAAGCGGTCTTGGAAAATTTCTAAGGCTTTGCAGTTTGTATAAAATTCTTTCATGGCTGAATTTAAGAGGTCTTTGACAAGAACAGGTGCCCAAATGGAAGTAGGATTTGAACAGTATACCAGAGTCAGAAAACTCATTCCTATGGAGTGGTCATTTCAATATCTCCACCACTAGGATTCACGCTTCACAAACTGGATAAGAGAACTCGGAAACACTAAGGGATCAACATGTTAATTCTGCACACCTGAGACTGTCATGGCAACTTTCTCATATGCAGCTCTGAGTAAAGTACTAGAAAAATGGAAGACAGCAGAAACCATGGGCTTTTAGGAACCATCTTTTCTGTAACATCCTGCTGAGGAAAATCTATCACAACTGCAGGACTGTATTTCTGTCCCCCCCCAAAACTTATATTTGTACAGAATCTAGGACTGCTTTAAAAATATGGTACTGATGTTGAAGAAATCAGGGATGACATATGTGTTCTTTCCAAGGACTGCATAAACGTATAACAACGATAATAATATACTGCCACATAAGCTGTTGTATTAGTCTGTTAGATTTAGAGAAAATTGTGATGTTAACATTCAGTAACCCTACTGGTCAAAGACAGGTGAAAGCTGAGATGCTACTGACCTATCCAGCATGTAACGCATCTCCTGTGGGACAACCTTACTGGGATGTATAAAAGGCAACCTCCATGTCCACTGTTGTTATACAAGAGATCTGTCCTACAAAACAGCAATGTTTTAAGGACACACATCCTAAAAGGACATGCTTTTACACTTGTTCAAGTCTGATCGATCCAACACTAGTCTCTCACTCTTTTACTTCACAGGAACCAGGCATAATTTGAAAGACACTCTTTATCTTGGAGCTGTTCTTTCTGGGCTGTTACTGAAAGACTTTAAGTTAAAATCTGTATGCTGCCCTTTTTCCTCTCAAATATCCGTCTCTTAAAACTTGACATATCTGATGCAATGGAGTCTGTTGAAAAAAATGCTACTTATGCATACTTCTCAACTGTACAGATTTTCGCAGAATGTCTAGATTTTTGCCTCATACTTTTGGTCTGTTTCTCATAAAATTTGTGCTTTTCTGGCAAATCACTTATGACTGAATTCTAATTTCACACATTTGAGTTTCAGACCATATTCTTCAGAAAATGCATGCCAACACAAATTCTGCTATCCTAGCAACTTTCTAAGTTTATAACAACAATATTTAAAATTTATCCCTATTTTTGGGCCTTTGCCCAGACTTCTTAGGCTTCAAAATAAAGGCCCTTGTATAACCCTGGCCTACTTGTGTGAAGTACCCTCTTGTCTGTGGTTATTTGCTGCAACAGGAGAGATGACTTTTGAAAAACTGCACACTAGGGGTATTTAAGAAGACAAAAGAATAAACTTGCAGTCAACTTGATGATCGCTGATAACATCTGCTTCTTTTCTTGTATAATGTAGGTGTTGGCTTCCATGTGTGTTGATGAATTACAACCTTTTCTTGTATAATGTAGTGGTTGGCTTCCATGTGTGTTGATGAATTACACCCTTTTCTTGTATAATGGAGTGGTTGGCTTCCATGTGTGTTGAACTGCAACCCAACTAGTTATATCACACCTGGATGCTGCTAACCTGACGATCTTTCTTACTATTTCAACGGGACAGCGAGATTGCCACTACCGCGGCAGTGCTGTCACCCTGCCCATCACCAACACGTGCTCTAATTTCCTCTGTAGCTGTATGATCAAATAAGGGCTTGTGGCCTAATTTTTCATTTTTTTGTTTTAAGATGCAGGTGGGTTTGCAAAGTCTCTCTGCCACAAAAAAAAAGGAGTCACTTCATCTCCATCACCTCTAGATTCTTCAACTGTTCTGCCTTTACTGCCCAGGTTTCTGTACCATACAGTAGTACTGGTTGCACCACTGTTTTGTGCACCTTACTTTTAAGCTTCTTTGGCATCCTTCTGTCATACACTACACCTGACACACTGTGCTAATTGGTTGCAGTCCCCCTGATTCTAACTTTATCTTACTCATTCAGATTTCCCTTCTAGAAACTGCTCATCTGTTCCACTATCTCCCCTTTTATCACAACTTTCAGCTCCGATTTGCCAGTTTCAATGAATACCCAGAGTGCTACATTTGTCCCAATTAAATATTACTTTGTCCTCACAAAACGTGTTACTTTTTCCACAGGTTTACCATCAAAAAGTTGAAAGTAAAAAAAAAAATCTATTCATCTGAACAAACTGACATTCTGAATTTGGCAATGTTACTTGTACGAAATGTTGAAAATCATCACCTCAACATCCACATTCAAACACATTCAGAATGTCAGGAGGTGACGTCAGAACCTCAAGAAGTTGTGCTGAAGCTGCTGTACGCACTGTATGTCTACAGCACATGTGCACCCCCCATACCCTCTGCAAATCATATATTCCAACTCCAAGATAGCACTACAGTGAGGAAGAGAGTAAATTTCCCGATCCCCACTGCAGTGCGATCCATTATCAGAATGTTAAATGCACATTAGAGAATCATTCTCTAATGTGTATTCACACATTTTCAGAATGGCATTAAGGAAACTGGAAAAGACGCATTACACCATCCCAATTTCACGCAACTGCCATTCCACATTTTGATAGTAAGCCGTGTATATATACATATATACACAATTCTGCCATTCCTTGAATAAACTTTCAAACAGTTTTATTTACTGACCTGTCAGTTTATCAGGTCATCAATTTGTGTTACCTGAATGCAGTGTTTCACTTTGGTCGATGTTAAAGGAGGATATACAGGTGTGGGACAAAACCTCCCATACAACTGTTTCTAATTAGCTTACTTGTAAGTTGCACTTTGCGTTTGAGGACAGAAAGAAGCAAACTGTTTTACTTGTGCTTGGAGCACACGTCAGTCGTTTGTCATTTTGCATTTAGTTTTAAGTGCAGAGTAAGACGGAAAATGATCTGGGCAGACAGGCGTACACTGTCACAGATGACGTACGCTCACTTGGTTTGACTGGGGTTTGCTGTAGAAACGAGAGATGCCGGGAACATCTTCATAGCATGTGTGTGCTACCGGAGACTGGTGGCCGTTATTTTCCACTGGCAGGCTTTTAAAAGGGTTATTTTGATTCATGAACTTTATTTATTTATTGCTTTTGTTAATCGGAAAAGTCCATCTGGGTAAACAAGCCCATTTTCAGTGGACGAATGGGAGCTCCAAACAGTACAATATTAATTCCAGACTGATATAGAGAGTAACAAAGACATTATAAATGCTACAGACAGTAGTTACAGCAGTGAGGGAACATTTACAGCACAAATTACAAATATAAACACAGTAAGATATGTACAGAAAAATTACAAACACAAATGAGACATTAATACATTATATAACAATAGTGAAATAAAATGTGTATGTTTCAATTAGAGTAAATGTTTGGTTTAATGTGGTTAAAGTGCAGGAGATGTTAATTAGGTTAAGAATGGGATAGAAAGAAGAAAATTAAATGAAAAAGGTTGTATACATTTACTTGCCTTCTGTGTGGAGTTTGCATGTCCTCCCTGGGACCGACTGAACGTTACATGCAGGTAGGTGCACGAGTGTATGTGTGCGCCTTCTCTGAAAGTTAGGCACCGGGCTGGCAACTTGACACTGTAAAAATACACTGCCAATCATAAGCGGACAAATGATCCGCTGTGGCGACCCCTAACCAGGAAAAGCTGAAAGGCTTTTTTTTTTTTTTTGCAGATAGGGAAATGTAGTAGCTAGTTGCTAGTTGAGTTAAGCACAGAGCACATTGGGATGACAGACAGTATGAGAATAAGAGGGGGGTAATGCAGGGGGGGGGGGGTGAGAGTAGAAATGAGGCGGGAGGGGAGGAGCCGATTGGAGAAATACTAGATGTGGGCTAACCTGGAGAGGAGCAACTGCAGAGCCAGGAGTCCTTCTGTCGTAGTGCTACAGAAAGGGAGAGGTGGAATACAGGGATCCTCCTGCAATATTATACACTTTACTTAACTGTCCACAGTCTAGAATGCAGGTAGAACATAGGGATCTCCTCCTGCAGTACTATGTACTTTAATTAGCCATAATAAGAGTTTGTTCAGTGCATCTTTCCTTTACCACAGTTCTTGCATAACATTTTGTACAGTTTTTTTCCTTAACACCTTTTTATGTTCTAAGTATTCCAGCTCATTTCCCCTTTCCTCCCAGACGTGGCCAAATCATTTTACTATTTAAAAATCTGCCAAATTTTAAGGTATTAAGAAAAAAAGAAAGACAGTGGGTGTGTATTACTGTAGTCTTTGGCTCAAAAGCAAGTCTTGACACCCTTACATTCTCCTTATGAGGAATATTTAGACCTATGTAACTGTACCAGAAGGTACGCAGGTAGGTTACAGATTAACTGGCCTTACACAAGTAATACAAACAGGAACAACTGGCTGTCTAACATGGCTACCAACTCCACAGACAATCAAGTGGTAACGCTGTACAATTTATGGAAGGCTGCAGCTACGCAGGTAGCATGTAAAAGGTTGTAAATGTTTTTCCCATCATTTGTATTTATTTAAACATTATGCATCTGATCTGGTTGCAGCTCCCCAGTGATGCATTCCATATTTGGAATTTCAAACATAACCAGATCAGACATTATATTATACACCAGGCAAATGATACCTGTAAAAACAGAATAACGCAGCCTGACATTAGAATAGTTTGCTTTTCAGCCCCATGATTTTTCTAAGGGACTGATGTACGTTTTAAAAATATTTCAGGTAGCCTAGTCAGCCCTGTATTCAATAATTGGTCGGATGAGTGCAATAAAATGAGGTATACTGATGTCCTAGAGTGACTATGCACTCCCTTTTGAATAAAAGGGTTAGAAAATGTACCTTACAACCTTTGAATGCATACACATTGGTCAAAGGTTAAATGCTGGTTTACTACTCCAAGTAAAATTATGAAGTACACTGGTAACTTTAAGAAGCGGCCTTGTTTTACATTTCAATTCCTGTGTTACTCCTCTTGTTAAAGCTGCAAGTGATTTTGCAACAAAAAAGAAAACTGCAGCGTGTTATAAATTTTTCGTTTTAGTTTCTGTCTTTACTCAATTTCTTTATAAAACACACCCACAAAATGATGCCATGGTAGATACTGAGCAATGACCTGCATATAACTGCAAAGCACTACGGGTAAATAAAAGAAGTTACCTCTTTGGAGTATGAGTTACTTATTAACACTGTATTCACTATTTTACAGTCACATCCATCTGCAAGAACTAGCTGAAAGATTGTCTCTCAGAAGTGAGAAACCACTACCGATTCATTTAATATGAAAATATGATAACGTATACATTATTTTGAGGCACTGTGGGTTCAGGTCTTCATGGCAGGGATTTTCATCTCTGAGAAAAAAATCCACAGGGATGCCCTTATAAACAAAGTAAAATACAAAAACACTTTGTGCTGCATCAAAAACTGTATAATCTGGTATTGAACACAGTGCTTCAGAAAACGACCAATACACTTTAATGGTAATTAATTTTGATGACCCATTTACTTGTAAGCATAAGTTAAGTCATTGTTCTTCAGCTTGGTTTTCTACTGACCCTGGATGTCTACCCTTGGTCTGCACAAGCTTTTTTTGTTTTTGCCTTGGGCCCACAGAGTGCCAGAACAGAGTTAGGCTCCCCTATAATCCCTAACTGGATAATCACAGAATGAGCACATACATTTTTTGTCCTTTTTGCCACGTTTTTACTGCTGTTAAAGGTGACATCATTACCACTGCTCTGCGCTACGAATGCTGTACCAAATGCAAGTGCTCTGCAGACCTTTCTGGAGAACTTCAGTGTCTTTTAGTGAAGTAATTATCTTGTCGTTTTTTACCGTTATACCTGGCGCTCCACGTTTTGTATCCTACTTCCATATCCTACTTTCAACTTTTCTATGTGAAAAGAATAACTGTAAAAAAGCGGCACCAGTATAGAGCTTCGTGAGACATCACTGATGGCGTTTGTTGGGGTAAGCAGGCACCCCTAACATATACACACAACCCCTTCACTGTTTGCATTTTCTTGCCTAACTAGTATTTTACCTATTGAGTTACATATGATCTGACATTTAATCTATTTCATTATTTCCTTAAAAACAATAATATCAATGCATTTCAAAGATCAAAATAAGCAATATATTGGATAAGCTCCATTATGACTAGCCCCATGATAAGTACTTCTGTCAGACTGTGAGTCTGTTCTGACCTTCCCCTCCCCAAATAACTTGTTCTACTACAATCTGTTGCCATACGTCAGGGACATGCCCGATTGCTAATACTTTGCTTAACATAACAAATAGATTTAGTTACATTTTCCATGATTCTTTGTAGGAAACCTCCGGGCATGTTCTTAGGGCTCACAGAAATTTAGCTTTTAATTTCACTGATTGTAAAAGTTATTATGGCAGTGATTTTATAAGAAATGTATTTCCCTGTTGAAATACCACTCGACATATTTCTCTAAGCTTACTGTGGAATTTGTACAAACTTTTTTGACAAGCACATCTGCCATGCTGGCTAGTCACTTGATTTTTTTTTTTTACTGGTAATATTGTTGCATTTACATTCTCTGTGTCCTGCTGTTGAATGATTACTTCATAGTTTACTAGTAACACTGTTGCATTCACATTCTGTGTGTATCCAGCTGCTAAAAAATCACCTCATTTGCTACATGTTGCTAATGGATAATTCCATTGCTTACTGATACTTCGCTCCCCTCCCACCCACCACCATACAATTTTCTTTATGCCTAACCACCTAATCCCTTCCACCCCTAACTCCACCCCTTCCTGTCTGCTAAAACATTCTAAACACCTTACTCTCCCCTACTTGTCACTTCATAGTTTAGTCTGCTGCAAACACTCCTCCTTGCTACATATCCCCTACTCCCCCTACAGGTGGTTTCACCTACATTTTACTTCAACTCTCTAACAGGTCCAACAACTTACTTTTCCTATTCCCTTACCCACTCCTCACTGCATCCCAATCCTACTTCCCCACCTCAGGCCATGGCTGTTCCAACCCTCTCTATTCCCCTCTTGCCTCCGTTACTTCTTCTCATTCTTACATCTTGTACTACTCCATTACCACCTGTCCGTAGAGACCCCACTATTCCCCATACTAACTGCTTCTCATCTCTGCAGTACTCTATTACAATCTCCTCCTGTATCTTACATCTTGTACTACTCCATTACCACCTGTCCATAGAGATCCCACTAATCCCCATACTAACTGCTTCTCATCTCTGCAGTACTCTATTACAATCTCCTCCTCTATGTTACATCTTGCACTACTCCATTACCACCAGTCCATAGAGACCCCACTAATCCCCATACTAACTGCTTCTCATCTCTGCAGTACTCTTACAATCTCCTCTAGATTTTCCATGAACATCCCTCTGCCTAAAATCAAACTTCCTCCCTCTCACTATCTAGCATCTAAAATCAAGACGTACTTGACTTACAACCCATTTAATTTTAAACTTTACCAACTTCATGTAGCCCTGCTTCTATCAGGAGACATGCATCCAAATCCTGGGCCCATTCATCACCCCACCATGCATAACTCTACCTCTCCCTACCTAATAAACCCATCTCCAAACAAATTTCCTTTTACTCTATGCATGCCCGTAATATTCTAAACAAAGTTAGTGAAATCCATGCCTGGATAGCCTTCCACACCCCTGATGTCATCACCCTAACAGAGACTTGGCTAAAACCCCAAACTTCTAATAAAGACAAAGACATTCTCCCCCCTGGTTATAATATATTCTGCATAGATCGCAAAAACAAAAAATGGGGGAGGGGGTAGCCATCCTCTGCTCCAACCACCTCACCATTACAAGTATTATGAAACCTATCCCATCCTTTTCTCCTGCTGAACAACTTACAGCTAATCTTAAAATCAATGATAACAACACTATCACAGTAGCAGCCATCTACACTCCTCCAGGAGACAACATTCCTCTGCTCAAAAATATTCTTTCATACTTTTCTCAACACATCCCCAATGAAACTATTCCTCCTTGGGAATGTCAACATTAACTGGTTAACTCTCAGTAATCCAAATTCTAATACTTAACTTATACGGTTTTACACAGCTAATCTCCCAACCTACTCATACAAACAACTCTCACACATCTATTACTTATATTGACTGGGTACTTGTATCGAATCCTTCCAAATATCATAACCCTGAAACTCTACCAAACACCCTGAGCGATCACTTCCCTATAAAAGTGCTTAAGTTCACTCCCCACTTCTGAAAACCTCATAAATTTATCACTTGTTGCAAACATTGTAACTTCCATCCAGAAACCTTTAATGCCCTCCTCTCTAAAGTAAACTGGATATTCCTTACCCAACTCCCACTAGAAGAAGGAGTCCTAGCTTTCAACTCCACCTTCCTTAGTATCTTAGACTCACTTGCTCCCCCTCGCAAAGTCCGAATTAAGTCCACCATATCTCCATGGCTTTCAAAAGCCACTCATACTCTCATAACTAGAGACAAATTATGGAAAAAAGGTCACAAACTAAGCTCCCTGCAGACTTGCAAAACTATAAAGAACTCGGAAATCTGACAAAAAACATGCAAACAAAGATAAAAAGGACTTCTATAACAAACCTCCCACAGCCCCAAAATCTAATCCTAAAAAATTCTGGAACTCTATTAACCAAATATTACATCCCGGTAGTCTTAGCTCCCCCAATCCATGCCCAGACAAGACACCTGAAGAAACTGCCACTTTCTTCAATACCTATTTTATCGATTCCATATCTAAGCTACTGAACCCTAACCCAAACTCCTCTACTACCAACATCTCCAACTTTTCTGAACTTGCTCCTAATACTATCTCCTCAAATACCTTCTCCCTCAAACCTGTACCCTACTAGCTACATCAAAACTGTACTCTCTAAATTAAAACCATGTTCAGCATCAGCTGACAACATTCCTTCCACTTTTCTTCTACTAGCAGCGGACTCTCTTGCTCTCCCTGTATCTATCCTAATGAATCGTTCTAGCTCTGAATCTAAAAGTTCCTTCCATCTGGAAACAATGCTACACTTTACCTATACACAATGGAGTTAACTCCTCTGATATCTCCAACTTTAGACCTATCACTATCCTCTCCCCTCTCTCTAAAGTACTAGAAAAATTTATTCATAAACAAGTTATGCAGTATCTAATATAGGAAAATCTGCTTACACCCACTCAACATGGCTTCAGACCCAAACATAGCACCACTACAGCTCTATTATCCTTCCTCAACACAGTCTCTATAGCCATGGATGACTTATTTCTTGCCTATTCTTGGACCTCTCAAAAGCTTTCGACACTGTCTCGCACTCTCTTCTGCTGCACAAACTGCATAACCTCAACTTCTGCTCTGATACTGTTGCATGGTTCTACAGCTACCTCACTGGTAGATCTCAATCAGTGAGATGGCACTCTGCACTCTCCCCTCCTCTCCCTGTCAAAATGGATGCAACTCATAGGTCTATCCCAGGGCCTTTACTTTTTAATATCTTTACTAATCAGCTCTATCCCTCCTGTCCTCAGTCATCTTTAGTGCAATACGCAGATGACTCTACAGTCATCACCACAGCCAACTCTCCCTCTAAACTCTTCTCAGCTACTCGGGCATCTTTTAACTTAGTTGAAACATGGCTCTCCAACAACCAGCTCATCCTTAACCCTAAAAAACAAAGCTGTTACTCTTCCTGCCTAAAATGTTCAACAATATTAAATCCTCCTTCTCCATACAGTCCCTTAATAACACTCCCATTCAGGCAGAATCCAGCAATAAGCTCTTAGACGTAACCATCGACGTTCAGCTCAAATTTGACTTGCATGTTAATAACTGTATCAAAAAGACTCATTCAAAACTAGGCCTCTTTTACCGTAACAAGAAATTTCTTACCTCTGAAGCCAAGATTACTCTTCGATTATCTACCCTCTACCCAGTTTAATGTACAATTCTCAAATTCTCACAAATCTTAACTCAGCACTCCTGACCAAACTCGAATCTACCTACAACAAGGTAGCTAGATGTGCTGCCAAACAAACCTAAAAATCCCATCACTGTCTCTCTCTAAAACACCTAAACTGGCTTGAATTACCCCATCAGCTTCTTCTCTCTCAGCTCCAGATCATCCATTCTATCCTATACCAGCCTTCTTACTGCCCAGCACTATCATAGGTTAGTACTAAGCTAACTGCCCTTGCGAGCCATTTTAAGCTTAGCCAATTATCCCTAGTGAGACTCAAACCCTGCACCTTGTGTTTGTAAGGCAAACACCTTAACCATTAGGCCACCCTCCCAAACCTATCCCCTCTCATCTCCCATTATTCTCCCTCCAGACCTCTCCAAAGGTCTAACCAAGACCTACTACAAATCTACAAACCCAAGTCTAAATCTGGACGCAACATGTACAGCTATCACCCCACTATTGGCTGGAATAGGCTCCCACTAGAAATCAGGACCCTTACACATCCTAAATAATTTAAGACTGACACCAAAGAGCACTTTAAAAGTCACTGGTCCTGCCACTGCACTCTCCCTCCTTAACATCCCCTACTTCTCATACCTTAATCTACTTTCTGCCCTTAACTCACTCTTCTCACTACCTCTCTCTAATCTTCCTTGACTGCTCTTTCTACTGCCTTCTAAAATCTATTAAGCAAATCACCTCAGAGAAACATATTATAATCGTCTTGCCTTCATGCAACTACATCATGATAAAACCGTTTTTTTTAACCACTTACCCCAAAAACTATACTCATCTTAATGACATATTTCTTTTTATACATCTTGAAATAGTTATGCTATACTCTTGATTACTGACACTGAATAACATTGTATTGCTACTTAATGTCTAGTAATAATCCTGTAACATTGCTGTTTAATGCTAATTTATAATGAAAATTGTATAATATGTTGGAGCTTTTCTCCCCGGGCCTCCGCTGAAAAAGGGCTCTTCAGCTCAGTCGAATAAATAAAATTACATTCATAAATATTTCCCTTTCACTTTTCTGATGTACTTACTATTACTTTTAACCTTTGAGATCAAAGCAAGTTCATAGCTAGATATGCTATGCAAGATAAAAATAAGGAGTTTCTGCAAGACTTGTTTTAACAGTTAAGGTATGTTTTCTTACTGGGGTAGCACCTCTTCTTTTGAGCGTTTCATCTTGTTAAATTTGTGATTCCACCAAATTAATTTTCTGCTGATTTTACCTCAATTCACACACACAGACACACACACCTGTGCTATACCACTAGCTTTTATTTTTACACAGAAGTTAGTAATATAACTAAACTCAACAAACATAACACGGGAAAACTTAGGGTCACGGAGGATAACATCCCTAGCTCTGTTTTCACAAGTACGGCATATACTGCATTAGAGTTTCCATTCATGGAGGGTGACTCAATTAATTTGATTTTACTCAAACTAAAGCTGATGTTATTAAGTCTGTGAAATTACACAGAATATAACCCAAGCTTTTACAGCAGAAAGACCCTGGGTTTGTTAGATATACTGCCATCCCGACATGGATTTCTTACTGTTTGTTGCAAGATGCTTTGATTAACGGAAGCAGATTAATACTTAGGCAGGCTTATTTTACACTGAACAGTTTATCTTGTCAATGACAGAATAATTAAAATTACCCATAAAAGTTGCATTGTCGCTTATCTGTACTTACTGAAGTTTAAATCAGGAAAACCTTATGCTCCTATAGCTGACAGAGAGGGTGCATGTTACATTCCCACAATACTTATTAATGTATTAATTTGTTAACTAGGTAGGTGCACTGGTCCAAGGGCCCTTTACAGCCATGACTTGAGCCACTACAGTAGGATACAATAGTGGACATGTAAACTAACACTGTACATGGAGTTATCACAGGCCTGAGTACACTTACAACAAACACAGTAATAAATAAGATCAACTAATGCCACACTTTATACAATGTTTACAAATTACTTGCATACAGGTATCTGTTAAAATATAACTGGAGAACAATGAAGTATATAAATCTGTAAGTCTTAAGAAAAAGAGAAATATTGTCAAGTATAACTGGAGTGGAGGGTAATGTGCTAAAAATAGTAGAGAGAAAGTTAAGGAGGTTAGTGAAAGTAGCAGAAGAGGTTTAAGAGGGTACAGGTATGTTACAATGAAGGGTGAATGGGGGATGTATGAACTGTATACAGGACAGGTAGTACAAGAATTTTGGGATGAATATGATGGGAAGAAGTAGGGTACAAAAGTGAGGACTGCATGTTCAGGAGGATCAAAAGGTTAGGTAGAGAGGTATGGTTATATTACGATAGAAAAGACAATGGCATATAGTGAGACATTAGCCACGACTGTCATAGCAGTGACACTGGGTGGATTTTAAAGTTTTCTTTCACTGATTTTCTAAAGTCTAGAAATGAAGACACGCATCTAATGTCCTGAAGTATATTGTTCCAGTTTTCTGCTCCACTTTTTGAGAAGGGCCTTTAGGTATGCACTAATGTGAAAGGTAGCCTAATGAGGTGCAATCAGTGTTTCTGAGAGAGTAGGTGTGGTATTTAACAATTTAAAGGTTAAGAGCATTGATTAGTAAGGATTTGTATCTGGTATTGGCAGCCTCTTGCACCTTTTGTGGGTGATATAGTGGTGCACACTAGGGAGGTGAGTAAATTGCAATATTTAGTTTTATGTTTTCAGGAGAAGATTTGTGCAGGTGCTATAAAATGTAACTGTTTCACTAAAATTCAGTACAAATACTTAAAAATGTAATATTAATGTAACTTTAAAGCCATTACTGCAGAAAAAAATAATAAACAGGTTAAAGGCCTGGCTTCCTGTCTCTAAGCATGCTATGTATCCAGTCAGTAGGCTCTGTGTGTCTAAAATCACTCCCACGCTCTTTTCTGCTCAGCTCCTTTTCAGTGCTACTCCTTAACAAAAAGGTACAGGGTACTTTTCCTCACGCATGTCTTCCCAATAAACATGCAGAATTTATGTAATAAGGTATCCTCTTGGTCAACAGCCCAAATCAGTAAATTAATTACACTACCAAAGTAAATGATCACACTATACCTTCTTTGCACCTTTGCTTCAGAACTGTGCATTTATATTTCAAGTTCTTTTCACCATTCCCGCTTGTGAAGATTCAAACCACCCAACATATCTGGTGATTCCAACTATATGAAACTGAATATATAGTACTGGTTTTGGTATGCACAATTCAGCCTCTGACCTAATGGTTTAACATGATGACCTAAGCAACCTGCAAGAGTTTAAACTCATGCTCTTTCAGGCTCAATGTTCTGAACATATGAGAAGACAGCAGACTACAGCCATTAACTGTATCTATTGTGAAACGCAATGCTTCTATTACTAATTATGAGCTTTTAATGCCATATAACTATAATCTTTTTTCTCTTTTCTGACAGGCTACTTTGCTCTCTGTAGCCTTTCAAGACTTTGCTACTCTGTTCCTACAAAACAACTCACTTTCATGACACTGTGTTCTGTTGACTGCAAATCTTTTTTCTTCCCTTTTACACATCTTTGAAAAGCGATTCCTTTCTGCAGCTCCTACACAACAGATTATATGCAGTCATTTATTTCTATCATGTTTAGATAGCTGGAGCACACAAATATTTTGGCTATACCATATTCTCCTGCTACCTGTAGGTCTCATTCTTGCCACCAGTAGTTTCTCTACGGCAATGTGTGTGTTTTTATGTCATTTGCAACTGTATACAATTTAAATCCTTCAGTTAATTTCTTCAACACAGAATTTCTCGTTTTGTAAAGTGTCTCTTGCCAGTGTTTTAAACTAAATATAATTGTGTCACATTAATACATCACATAACTCAGCAAATTCACCATTTTTTCCTTTAATCATTAAGTCAAAGTTTTATCAAATGATAAATGACCATGATTGACAGGAACTCTGAATCTTTATGCTCAACAAATCAATACCCCCCTTTCTTCTTTTTTGTAGTGAGAGAGTGAGCAAGCAAAAGCGAGAAAGTGAAAAAAGTAGTCTAAAGTTTCAGTGTAACAGAGAAACTAGACTCCAGGCCTGCAAAAACAGAAGCAGTGTTGTTGGCTCCTTGCTGGTTATATTTTCTACCTACCCTCCCATTCCTTGATCTGGTTTTTAAACTTCGCAAGTTTTAAGCTGCCCACTGTAATGTAAAATTGAGCTTTAGAAGCTCCACCCTTTCTACATTGCTGTTGATATCCTAAATTATTTATTTGCCTTTCCTTGTGCTTATTTGAAAAAAAAAAGTACATTTTGCCTCTCATAATCTGTTCTGATTTACTTGCTCTGAATCTAGCTAGCTGATGGATAAAATAAAGTAGTGCATTTTTACAATCTAGCAAGCTCTTTTTCTGTATTTTTACAAAGAAGACAGAGGATGTACTATCCAGTGTCAGTGGGTAGCAGCCTGGTGTGTATATGTTAGGGAAACATACTAGAGATCCTGCATGTAGCTTTTTTTTTGGTCGAAGGGCTTATAAATCAGCTTACCTTGTTTTTAGTTCCTTTATAAATTCTGCACAACTGAGTGGATCTTGGCTCATTTCTACAAGCAATGTACTTTTATTAAATAATCACACTTTTATTAGCTGTTTAAAAGTATACTGCTGCTACCCTGAATTACTTACTGCCTTTCCTTAAGAAGAAGTTTCTTTGTGGTAGCATTTAACTCCGGGCATATTTTTACTGTGCTTTTACAGCAGGAGGACTGGGATTATTCATCTAGCGGCAGAAGGTGTTTGCTTGGTCTATCTGAGTTGGGAAGCACACAAATGTGTTCCACGTGTAGTCATTTTATTGGTCAGAGGGCTCATTAGTCAGTTTTCTGTATTTCTAGTACTAGTATAACATTTGCCACATTTGTACAGAGCTATTCGCTGTGCCAGTGCCCTGTACAGATGCACATTTTCTCGTCAGATCTGCCCAAAAAATGTTACCTTCTAAAGCACTAAATACAGAGCAAATACCTTGCACACTGACAAGATTAGAACAATCAGACATTTAGTGGCAATACTGTTAAATTTAGTATTTAATAGCCTAGTATTCCTCCAACCACCTCCTAAAAAAAGCACCTGTAGTTAGAGACTTGGGGAAACACAGACAGTAATCTACCCTTTGACCATCATGTGTCTGCAGTGGTGAGGAATCATTCTATGTTATGCAACTTATAACAAGGGTATGGCATCTAGGGCCAAAGAAGTCATTGTTCCACTGTATTCAGCATTCATCAGACCTATCATTGAGTAAAATGCCCCTTTTGGTATGTACCTAACCAGGCATACACAATAACTGGAACACTCACAGAGCTTCCTCACTTAAAGATACAGGGCGAAACAATAGGTCCTATGCAGACTGCCTCAATGGCCTATTCCTGTACTGCATCTCCTACAGACTGTTAAAGGAAGATCTATGTCATACCCCACTCCGTAGGACCTCCTGCATATCCGCAAAACAAACAGCACCAGAATTACACATTCTAAACATTTTGCCTGTGATACAAATAAGACCTGGAGAGACAGGTATGTATCCCAGAGACTACCCCTTCTCTGGAACAGGCTCCCCATCCATGTGAAGAAGAGTTCCTTCCTAACCCAAATCAAGTGTAACTTGAATTACTGGATGGGGAACAGGAAATTCATCTCTGATTTGGCACCTATACCGCTAATGGACACAAGTAACCTGTAAATGGTTTATCTCCCAGGCCCCTGCTTGTAAATGTTTCACCTCCCAAGCCCCTGCTTACACTTATTAAGAGTACCAGAACATGTAAGCGATTTGGGATGCACAACTAGGCTTAAAAAGGCCCTTGTGGTCATTAGCCTAGTACACACGTATGAACCTAACAGCCTTCTGTTTAGCCACACCCTTCTAGCTTACCAATTAGTGGACCAGACATATAGCAACTCTCTCATGTTTACCGACAACCGTTTAATCCCTAAAATAATGGATACAGTATGTTTGTGAGAGGTGTACACATGCGATGTCGCTGAAGGCTAAACTCTTGCACAAAAGGACACAAGACTTCCCATAAACAACACACACACACACACCAATACATGCCGAGGCATTTAAATGCAACCTTCCTAAACAAAAAAGACCTCCTAGAATAACCATCAGCAAAGACTACCCTCAGCAAACCCAAAAGCACATAAAAAAGAAACACGCGACAACATATGTACAGCCTCAATCAGTGAAGCCCCACATACAAAGCCCATAAAGCAAGTAAACACACTACCTGACTGATGCGCCTCTAACCAAGATGAACAAGATAATGTTTAGTTGCTTATCTGCAGCCAGGATCCGCCAAATCATGCATGCACTCAAATCACTGCATCACGGGTACCAGTATGATTCCATCATACTCCGTGAAGGTGTAAATGACCCCAGACGTATCTCCCTGGACTACATGAAGAGCGACATTCTATCACTGCATCACAGTCCGTAAAGGTGTAAATGACACCAGATGTACCTCCGTGGACTACATGAAGAGTGACATTCTATCACTGCATCATAGGTACCAGTATGATTCCATCATAGTTCGTGAAGGTGTAAATGACCCCAGACGTATCTCCCTGGACTACATGAAGAGTGACATTATATAGCAGTGAGCAGCATATTATCTTCACCAAGAATGATGCCACTCTACCAACAAAGGTATTGATTTTAACAATTGGCTGAGTTTCTGGCATCATTCTAGGGGATCCAATATTTGTTAGCATAGGAAAGCATGATTAACAAACCATGTTGCTTTTTCAGGTCTGCACCTGTCCCCTCTTTGCCTTCGAATACTAGCTAAAACTTTATCCTCCCCCATAGCACCTTTTTTAGGGAATGCCAAATTGACAAACCCACCAACATAGCAAACAACTCAAATGAACCTCAAGGAGTAACTGCTCAATGTCAGAGGCCTAAACAAAAAGCTAAACTCCCTCCAAGGCCCCCTCATCCTAGAGAATACAGACACCTGTGCAGTTACTATCCCATGGTTAAAGCTGCACAGAGCATCCAAGCAGTGCAAGGTTTCATTGCCTTCCACACTTTCAGACTAGTAATTGCACAGACAAGGACTAAATGTGGAGGTGTCTCAATATACATCAGTAACAAACATACTTTTAGGGTGGTTAAACAGGTGAGCTGGAGTTTTTCCATGTGCAGGTCACCACACAAAATTCTGTACCATATCCTAGCAAGCTATAGGTCACTCTCTATGTCCTATGAAAATTCACAGCGCATACTTAAACCTACTGGAGACACACACCATCCAACACCTTACTTACAGAGGGCTTTAATTATCCTTCTATAGACTGGGAATCCTACATAGCCCTAAACCTGCAGACACAGAGATTCCTGGACTTCATAAATACAAACATCCTCAACCAGTTAGTGCATATGCCCACAACAGGTTCCAACATACCACACCTCATACTCACAAATATGGAAGAATACTACACCATCCCCAATGTCATGTCCTCTCTGGTAAGATTTGACCATAAAGCTATTGCCTTAGAAATTAAAATCAACTAAGTAACCCCAGTAAACTCAGTAATAGCTAGGAACTACCTTTTATTAAGCAATAGTTTGTCAAAATTCAAATCCAGAAAAGACAGCAGCCTATGCAGAATTCTTCACAGAAACTCAGCACAATGGTTGCATAGAGGCTGTTGTACCTACCAGAACTAAGGCCAAAACTAACTCCAAAAACAAGCCTGGCATCCCAGATTAAACAGGTTACACGAAAAAAGGAAACAAATCACGGCTAAAATCAGGAAGTGCAATTCCCATAAAAATAAGAACCCCCTCATCAACATAAACAGGCAGCTAAGAGGGCTGATTTTAAGTCCAATAAATTCAATTTTGAGGTTAAGATCGGATAGCCTCCCAGGCAAAAGACAACCATAAGGCCTTCTTCAACTATGTCAGAAACCTCAAAGGTAATGCACAGCAGTGTGCTGAACTAGTAGTTAATGGTACCACATTCATAGGTAGGTACTAGGCTATCGGCCCAAGGGCCTACGTAAGCCTAGCCAGCAAGGTTCCATTGCTTACGCCACCCACAAAAGTTATTTTCCTGTGCCACTGTCCAGCAGAGACACAGAAGTGATCCCAGGGGTGTATTTCCCATTTCCCATCCACTCATCAAGATTTTTCTTGAAGAGTGCTAATGAAAAACTTTGCTCGACATAGATGGGTAGCTTGTTCCAGAGTATAGGAAGTCTCTGGGACATCTATCCCTCCTGCGTGTCCTGTTTATTGTGGTGACAAGGTTTAGGTCCCTAGAGCATGTAGCTCGGAAGGATTGGGATTTCTTTAGGTGTAGCATGTCCAACAGCTCTGGGTTTGACATAACTTTATATGCTAGGCAGAGATCACCTCGGAGTAGGCGATATGCTACGGAGTAAAGCTGGAGTTTTTTGAGGCGGTCAGTGTAGGGCATTTGTTTGGGGCCAGTAATCCTCTTTGTGAGGTACTTCTGAGCTGGATGATATAGCAGCAAATCTGACACATTCAGTTCCAACTTTACCCCCCACACTCACCCCCAGCCACCTCCCAAGAAATACCTTCAAATATAACACCTCCAACTATAAACAGAGATCATGTCCTGACTGCGCACGCTAAGGCCAAGAACACAGCCTCAGGGGGCTCTGATATCCCAGGATGCCTCCCGAATACTCTAAAATATGACCTATCAGGGTCGCTGGAGTTACTATTTAACTATATCCTTAAAACAGGCTTTGTGCCACAGGAATGGAGAACTGCAATGGTCATCCCTCTTCATAACAGCAGACCATCAACAGATCCCAGAAACTAAAAACCCATTAGTCCAACTAGTCACATATGCAAAGTCATGGAAAGACTTAACATGGAAATGATGAAAAAGGAGAAATTCAGACACTGGATCCATCCCAGTTTGGCTTTGTCAAAAGAAGGTGACTTCTTTGAGGTCACTGAGGCAATGGATGAGGGTAAAACAGTGCATGCTGCCTACTTTGACCTAGCCAAGGCATTTGATACAATACCCCACTCTGGCATTAACAAACTTACAGAATTAGGTACAAACCCCTATATACTACACTGGACAGACAGCTGGCTCACAAACAGGACTCAGGAAGTTAGGAAAGGTGAGATCACCTCTTCAACGAGGCCAGTCACCAGTGGAGTCCCCTCAAGGCTCTGTGCTGGGCCTGCTCCTCTTTGGCATCTACTTCACAGAACTCAAGGCTAATGTCAAAGGTCTCTGGCGGACCAAGTCTGCAGATGACAGCAACCTGGGAGCAGTCACAGAATCCCCCCCAAGACACTAACATCTTACATGGGGTCTAACACAGACAAATGAGTGGTACCAAAGCCATGACTTAAAACTCAATGCAAAGAAATGCATTATAATACCTTTTGGGAAGCTTGCCACCACAGGAAACTACATCATCAATGAAACACCCCTAAGACATGACCCACTAGTCAGAGATCTGGGAACATACGTAGACAGCAATCTGGCTTTCGACCAACATGTATCCAAGGTATCCAAGGTAGTAAAGGAAATCTTATGTTGCTCAACTTATATGTGCCTTGCATCTGGGTCCAGGGAAATCGAAGTATCACTATACTCTGCTCACTAATGCTCCAGTCAGTATGTACCTAACCAGACTAACTTTTAACTCACTGAAAAGATATCTTGCAACAAAAACACTGCATGTGACTGGCTTGCAGTTGCATCATTTTTCAACAAAACAGAAAAAGACGGAGCTTCCTAGTGCATCTGAGAGCAGCCTTCACCTCTGATGGCACGCAAGATCTAGTACAGCAGGGTACTCGCTAAAAGAAACGGACACAACATTGTGCATCACCTTCCATCGCCTTTTAATAAAAACCGTGCAAGGGTCACTAGGAAACCAAATCATATTACTCACCTACTGCTATTCTGGAAAATAATTTGTGGAGAGCTATCCTTTTGTTACAATGGAGACAGTGGCAGGAACACAGCAAACTGTTTTCAAGTGGTCGATTTACATAACTTGGAAACAGTTCAATGAGAACTTCTAACTCCAATAAAAAGAAGAAAAGCC
Organism: Protopterus annectens; assembly: GCF_019279795.1. NCBI lineage: Eukaryota > Metazoa > Chordata > Ceratodontiformes > Protopteridae > Protopterus > Protopterus annectens. The sequence goes on from NC_056747.1 coordinate 1,289,861,419, forward strand.
TTCACTGTACAGCAGTAAGTTAACTTTTTGGAAACAGAAGATAACAAGTCTAGCATATAAATACATCTTTAAAACTGCAAGTCTCTTTCAGTAACACACAACATCAGGGGATGCATAAATGATTCGTATGCATGTCTGTCTGATGCCATGCTCACGAGGTGTAGTCCCACTCACACGTCATCTTCCCTAAAAATCAAATCAAATTAATAATCATCATAACAATCATAGTAACAATATTAATATACTTGTTACTGGGGTTAGATTTTTGTTTTATGTCACAGATGAGGTTGAGATCCTTAGATCGAGTATTCCTAGCACTGTTGGTTTTCCGAATATGTAGCAGATCCATCAGGGCTGGATCGGAGAATGTCTTGTGAGTCAGGCATAGCTCGTCCTTCAGTAGTCTATAGGAGACTGAGTACAGGGACAAGGTTTTGTACTTTGGAGTCTAGTTGTTTCAGGTGTTCCACTGGAAAGTCAGAATTGGACAGTAAGGAGCAGGCAAGTCAACTAATCTCTTCCCTTGGACATCCCCGACTTGTAAACCTGCAGACGGCTTGCAAATTCTACAACTTCTGTTATTCAGGGCAAGATGTACTGTAATACCATATACGTCTGGGTTAGTCATCGTTAAATGCAGCAGACACTTGCTAGGCTTCTTCTGTGGGCAATTACTCACCCTTTAGCAGATGTCACCAATACAGTGAACCAAACTGCCCTGCCTCCCCCCAAGTGGATGACAGCAGCCACTTCATCTCACAGCCCCTCTGTCAGTTATGCAGACAGCTGAACACTGACCATCTGAGTTGTAGTCAGGGCTTCAAACCCCTTTGCCATGGGGTCAGGCCTGCTTACAGCTTTCTCAATGTGCATACCTGAACAGCTATTGCATTTTCACCCTAAGCAGAGTGGTAGCCAATCTGAAGCTCTTGGCTTGGCCCCCTAAGAGAGGTCACCAATGGACAGAGTATCTGCATACACATCAGTATTAAGTTCAACATCATGATTTTCAATTAGAACATCCTGTGCACTTTGGGGTTCCAATATTTTTCCACAAATCTAGACTGTTCTGTCTCAAAAGGGTTTTCCCAGGGGATGCAGTTTACTATGGACACATTACAGAATTTCCACATTATGGAACACCCTTCTGGTGCTGGTGGCTTACTAAGATGTAGTTTTTGGATCTCATCCCTTCTTTTAAAAATGTTTCTGTAATGCAACACATTTTTGTGCTAAAACATGTTAGAATTAAGGTTTTCTATGGTTAGTTGAACTGCTAACTGACTAATGATGGCATAAGCACTCAAACAGAGAATATGCACACCCCCAAATTTCCAAGCATTCAACCACATTAGAAGGCCGAGTTGGTAAATGGTGTTCTTGATTTGTTTGGATTCTCATTCACATTAGAAAAAATACAGCGAAAACTGGGTCTCTATTATTTCATCGAAAGAATAGATCAAACGGCATTCTGAATGTCATTTTATCGAACATGCTGATCGAACAGCTCTGACTGAGACTGGATTAGGAAATCTGCCTTTTCCCCACTGTAGTGCAATCTTGAAGTTGGTATATATAATTAGCGGGGGGTTGGGGAGCAATGCCGTTTGACGATCTGATGATTTAATGTAGACCCGGGCAAATTAGCTCACAATTTCAAAGAAATTCAAATGCAGTAAACCTCACCCCACACTAAACTAGATAATAAACATTTACATTTTGTGGGGTTATGCAACTTTAGAACATCTATGAATCCTTACAAAACTGAATCTGTTGAGCCAGAATGGTTAATACCTTCCATGATGCAAAGTAGAAAGGCTAAAAATGTAAAATGAATGTTGCCTCACACCTTGACTGTAACTGATGCAGTCTCATCTAGAAATACATCTCTTTTTGCGACAAAGAAATGGACTTTACTCAAAAAGGTTATCAAACACTAAGACATACATCCACACATTTGTTTTTAATATTGCACACGTAAAATTTTAAGTTGTGGCATGATTCACAGACTTAAAAGAGATGAAGGGCTGTGATTTTCTGGAACAAGAAAGGCATAGTAAGAAGAATGACTCGTCAATGTGCCCGACGTATTTGGTAGCCCTGGTATCCTACCAATGTGTTCCAACTACCACTTTCTGGGACACAGTGTAAAAATGGGTTTCTTCTCACAATCACAAGGCATCCAAATTCATATGCTTTCCATATGTATGTGTCTTACTCATCCAGACTACTCTACCCCCCACCCCCGGGGGCAGACATACACCACTCTCAAACTTGCCTAATCTCAAAACATCAAATGGTCATGGGATTGTCAACAGTTTCATACCTACGAGCCTATAATGGATTCTGATTAGACACTGAATATGTTTCATAAGCACTGCAAGTAAAATTCAAACCCCTGTGTCAATAGGGCAGCTATAGATATTCTTACTTTAAAGACAGGCAAACTATTTCCGAATATATAAGTAATGAGTTCATAGATTCTTGCTAAGCTGATGGCCAAGGACACCACGTAAAAGCTGTCCCTCCTAGAGATTACGGTGTTGAAAACAGTTCCCAAGTAAGTGGGCATCACTTTGTGCCACACCAGGCACCCTCAGTGCCATGCAAAGTTTGTACAGTTCTGAAATAATTATATCACTAAGAAATCTGTTGGAACAAGATGCCACCTGGGAATGGAGACATGAATGTGGAAAAGTTTTGCAATGATTAGAAAATAGTTAAAATCCCCAACATTAAAGTTGCAGGTAGATGCCATGCAGAACGGTACAAAACCTGCGATGCTGTAAGAAAAGACAAGTTACCAATGCATGAAACTCACTAAAATAAGCACAAAACAAATACACTCACATAATAAGGAAATAGTAACACATCTACCAAAGAAGCATTAGCAAATGTGACAAGAACCAGTAAGCCTTTTGTATTACTTTGGTTCACAATGACTTAACCTTTTCTTAATACTAAGAATGCGTGTAACATTTGAAAGCATGCCACTGTAGTCCGAAATCATAAGGAAAACAACTCCTCAGAACTCATAACTGCAGTACAGTCAGACTCAAAAAAGCATATTCGGCAAGATAATGGGAAAGGGTTGTTATGGAACCATCATGGGATGTATTCAAACACAGGGACTCTCCTTCTCAACGATCTCACTCTGAACAGCTTTGCCAAACGCAGACGTTGTATGCTTAAACCCGCAAAATGTCTTAAGTGTATGACTGCTACTCAGGATAAACGTTTACCTATATGTGCATCTTATCTCAATCTGGCTGAAACGTTCAACACAAAATGCCAACATGGAATCGTGCATAAACGTAAAGTCTAAAGTATACTCAAATAATTATACCACTAAAAATCTGTCAGAACAAGATGCCACCTAGGAATGGAGACGAACAGGGAATTATGCAATGTTCACAAATATTAAACATACAGAGATGCGAATAAGCTATTTATGTTGCAGGTAGATGCTACATGGTTGTGCATAACAAGGAAGACTAAAAAGGCCCTTCTTCATTCTGTCATCCCGGGAATCATCAAGGACCATTGCTTTTTGGTATCTTTTTTTTTAGATGTCAAAAACTGACCCCAGTGACTCGGTTCACCAAACAAAGATAACTGCAAGCCTGAGAACACTGTCTTTAACCAAGCTTATATAACCACCCTTCAAATGACACACACTAAACATGAATAATGCAGTAGGAATTACCTTCCTACCGATATAAAAATGCACCATACAAGCATTCGGCAAAAATCCCTCACCAGCTTTCTATGCCACTAATGGACAATAACTAGGTTAGCAAAATAGTAAAAGATCCTGGAGTACTCTAAGACAATGACCTTTTATTTAATACCCATGTGACCAACAGTGTCAGTAAAAGATATGGAGTCGCCCACCTTATCTTCTCTGTGGTCAACAGTCATACCAAGGGGGTAACCTTTATCTCTCCCCCATAAATAGGTCTTTCAGACCAATTACAAAAAGAATAATGCAACCTGCTCTAGAACCTGTACCTGGTGCAACTAGAAGGCAGAAAGATTTTTCACAAAGTGAGCTGAAGGGCTTCAAAGCATATCTTAAAGCCAAACACTACAGCAATTTCTCTTAGTCTCTCTCGCTCTCACACCCTTTTCTCTACATCTTATTACCTTTTTAGAGGATCATAGCTGAATACTAAGCTAACTGCCAGAAAAAGTCATTTTAAGCTTAGCCAATAACCTAAGATCAGAATTAAACCTTGTACCTTGGGTGTATGAGGTTCATAAGTTCATACTAGGCTATCTGCCCTAGGGCATTTATAAGCCTAGCCAGAATGTGTTTGGCTTTCGCCACCCATTTTAAATTTATTTTGCTATGCCCTTTTTCGAGGTTAGTATACTGTGCCTCTGTCTAACAGTGACACAGAAGTGATACCCGGGGTAAACCTACGATCTCCCATCCACTCATCAAGATTACTCTTGAAGAGAGTCAATGAGGGACTCTGCCTAACCTGGACTGGGATTTTATTCCAGAGTGAAGGGAGCCTCTGGGTTATGAATCTGTCACTCCAGCATGTCCTATTTATTTCAGTGCTGAGGTTCAAGTCTCTCGAGCGTGTAGCTTGATGGGATTTGGATTTTCTGAGGTGCAGCATGTCCATTAATTCCGGGTTGGACATGGCTTTATACATCAGGCACAGATCGCCTCTGAACAGGCAGTATGCCACTGAGCAGAGCTGGAGTTTCTTTAACCGGGCAGCATATGGCATCTGTTTGAGCCCTTTGATCCTCTTGGTGAGGTACTTTTGGGGTCTTTCCAGTTGCTGCAGGTGTCTGGTAAGGTACATCCCAAAAGGGGCATTGTACTCAATTATGGGCCTGATGAGGGATGAGTAAAGAGGCACGATGACCTCCCCTGATCTAGATGTGAATCCCTTCATGATTAGGTGGGCTATATAAAATGTTTTTCTAACCACTTTGGCTACGTGGTTGTCAAATGAGAGAATGCTATCAACTTGGGTCCCCAGGTCCCTAATTACTTCTTCTGTACTTAATGGATTACCACCTATGTGGTAATTTGTGGGCACTTTGTTTTTGCCAAAGGGGATGACTATACACTTTTTGGCATTTAGCTTGAGGCCATGGCTCTGGCACCAGTTGTCTGTTTCTATGAGGCCCTTTTGGAGGATGCTTGTGTCGGCTGGAGAGTCGATTATGGCGCCCAGTTTGCAGTAATCAGCGAACTTGGTCAGCCACAGTCCTTCCGTGTTGGCCTGTACCTCCGAGAAATATATACCGAACAAGAGAGGGAAATATATACCGAACAAGAGAGGTCCCAGGACTGAGCCTTGTGGGACACCACTTGTAACTGGTTTGGAGTCTGACATGGCTCCACCTTAACCATTATGCCAACCCACCTTGTCTCAAAGGAAAACATTTTATCCAATATGTCAACCCCTTAGAAGAGACCTACGCCTGACATATACAGCAGTAAAGTTTCTCCTAAGTTTTAAAACACTTAGCTTAGACTACCCTGGTGACCTAAATACAAGAGGCTACTGCCTCAATAAACTTTACTATAAACATTACCTTTAAACAAGAAAATGTTATATTTCAAAGGTTCCCTCCTTTGTGGAATAGATTCCCCTGTCAGTTAAGGTCAGCCCATCATTCCATGCCTTCAGAGATGAATTGAACAATGTCATCAGCACCCTTAAAGTTCCGCCACTGGATGCGGGACATCAAGGTGCCAGCAAACACAGGTAGTTCAGCAAACCTATGAAGAAAAGCAGCAAACACTATCAACCATATGGGGGGGGGGTCCAGGTCTGCTACTCCAACACCAACAGGTGCAGTTCTGCAGGCCATGAAAGGAAAAAGACCACAGAATGCGGGCTTAGTATCACCAGTTAATGATAACAGCCCTTATTAGCATGTATGTGGAAGCAAAAACATACACAGGCCAAGCAGAGCAGTTCTTTACAGTGATGCATTTGTCTATGTTGGCTACTCAGATGGCAGGGTTAAGGCAACCTCATAGGTTGCAGCTGCAGGTGAGAGCACAATCCAACACCATGCCTGCCTGAAAGATGCCCCTCCAGGAGGGGAAATCAAATGGGTTTGATGGCCAGCACCTACAGAGACAAAAAGGACCTGGGCAGGGACTGTGCGTGTATTAGCCAGATATAGGTTCACAGGTCAGTACTAGGCTAACCGCCCTTGTGGGCCATTTTAAGCTTAACCAATTATCCCATTTGAGAATCAAACCCTGCACTTTGTATTTGTAAGGTAAACACCTTAACGCCAAACCCCAACCCCTTATGCAAAATAAGTATGGCTGGGTTGGGTCATAAGCCATGAGTGCCATTACAATCTATTTCAGTTTACTAAAACCACGTGCCCACTGTGTGCACATTATTAATCCAAATTCCTTACAATAATCGAACCGACACATGTGTAAGTACGAGGAGGGAGTTTAAGTTCTGTATCGTCAAGGCTGAGGATGCCTGATGTTGCCATATTTAACAAAGGGTCACAAAACTGAAGCCTAAAATTCAGATATCTGTACCTGCATGAGAACTCAGACAAACACAGTCAAGTCCACATTATCTGCAACCTAAATGGACAAGTGGAGAGACCTATCCAAACAGTGAAGAATCTCATGAGAAAGAGCCGTAACAAATGCTACGACGGTAGTCATTTGACAGTTTTTGGAACATAAACATCCGCCACTGCAGGGACTCAGGGTCTCACCGGTTCAACTGTTAATGGGTAACAAGTTAAACAGCAAATGACCAACTTGCCAACATTACTGATGCCTGAAAAAAATGCAATAACTGGAAATGCACTCCCAGTCTCAAATACAAGCGGGAGGTAAGGTAACAGGACAAAGGCCGTCAGCAAGCCTGCAGCTGAAGAAGTTGGTAAAGCAGCTGAGAGAAGGCTCTGCGATTCGCGGGAAACATGGAAACATTGTACAGAAGGAATCCTACACTTGTACAAGGCAAATCCACTGAAGTTCAAGGACGATCAGCAACCCGACCATCACAAGACAAGAAAAGAGGGACTTTCAAAAGTAAGACAGTCGAGGGTTACAGAGCGAGGAGGTCACGTCAGCAGGAGAAAGCTGCAGTGCAGAAAGCGATAAAGAGCTGCAAACAGGATGAAAAAATGCAATACATAGATCTAGGCATGCATACAATACTTGTATAGTAAACAAAACATATTTCTTAAATGGCGCAACAATATAATAATGTTTATATTTAATACAAACAGAGAACATATCACCATCTCACCTACAAGAAAATATTCCACACACAGAAACCACCAAAGTCTGGATGGCACATCCCGAAGATGGCACTGGGAGTACAACTGGGTCATCCTATGTACTACAGCCAGAAAAATTTTCTCAGCTCACGAAACACATAGGTCAATATCGGTTACTGAACCAACTCACGTTTTACAATGACTCAAACTTTTGGACCAACAGGAATCCTTCATTTTGTATTAAGTTATTGATGTTAGATACAGTGTTTAACATCCACTTAGCTAAAAAAATAAAATTAATGCCAATGTGGGGATAAAACTGTACACCCTGGATGTGTGGTGTCACACTCAGCAGCTGAGCTGTACAATCCCATCCCCACAAACACTAACATTTTTCACATTCCAACCATCTCTTGGGAAAAACGAACCATGACGTCTGTTACATAACTAGCCTATCAAGGGGCTGATTTTATGGTGTGTAATAACTAAGTGCAGGTAGCTCATCTACACACTGAAGGACTGTAAAGTGCAATATACAAACTGTGCAATAATTCAGTCTATTTATAGATATGCTGCTGTTGTTTCAATTTTACTTTGACAATATTACCTTTATATAGTGTTCCCGTCTTTCTTGTCTCCTGTTCTGGGATGGGTGTGGGTCACTGCTGTCCTTCTTTACTTATTAATTGCTACTTATTAAATTTCTACTGTGATATTTTATTAAATTTTCTCTGTCTATATGTGCAACTGTTTCCTGCATTGAGAACGAAGCACTGTAATTTTGTTCAGCTACACTGCTGTGTAGCTCTGAATGACAAAGTTTTCTTTGACTTTGACTAAAGTAATCAATTCCAGGACCAAAGAATGAAGCTGGTTAGCAAATCTTCTGAAACATACTTCACCTAAATGGTCCCCTTCTCACTGTATTTCACTTCAAGACCTCAGATAAATAGATATCCGATAGATAAATAATTATCCGATACTCTTCTCCACACCTAATTTCACTTCTCCATGGCCAATATGAACGATTAACTACTCGCCAAGTGTATCCCAGCCTTACATCACAACCCAACAATCCACCCCAACATCGCGCGCACACACACACAAAGTTTCCAAAATGGTTCCTGTCTATACCACCGCAAGCCAGGCTCCCCAAAGATCTTTCCCCAAGCTACTTAATGTTAAAAAAAATTAAGCCCTTGCAGCTGTTAAATTAGTAGAGCTACTTACTAAGAAAATTCCACTGTACTCTCAAAATGTTGTAGCAGTGTGTACAGCACACTTACCCACAATAATACCTCGAAGGGCACAGCGTTAACTACATTTAAGAACACACCCTCAGTGACTTAAAATGTAGTGCATCTAGTACCATTCTATTTGCATTCAGCTGCCAAAACGTATCTGTTCTGAACTCTGCTATCCATACACCAAGAATTCCTAAAACACTATGGGCCACAGTTATGAACACCTGCATTAAGTGTACATGATCTGTATTCAAGAACATCCCTACCTCACTTCTTTCTGCTGGCTATGCATATTCACAAAGATTAGACTAGGTGAACACTTAGGGTAACTTTTATGAACACCCATAAACTTTTATGGTTGTAAGAAAATCAGTCGGAATATGAACATTTGGAGGAACAAGGTGAGAGTTATGCTCGTGTTGTCTATTCACTTGGAATGGTGAACACTTCGTGTAGGCATTAAGGAATCTGTTTCTATGTCTTACTTTAACAGTCTGTCCCTCAATTCTGCATCCATACACAAAGGTCTCCCTTACCTGCACCACCCTAATTCACAGTACCCAAGTAACTTAAAGGGCTGCCCAAGTCACCCAAAACCTGCACCTCACGAGAAAAGCCACATGCCTAGTCTACTCCAGGTCATTACAGAACAAGGTTCTTAAGTGTCTGAGGAACACAAACATACATGCTTTAAAAAAACACGGCTAATAACTCTATGCTATTACTATGTTACTAAGCTACTGCCTGTACTACTTAATGTCGGGGATGTTACCGCTTGTACTACTTAATGTCGAGGATGTTACCGCTTGTACTACTTAATGCCAGGGTGTCACTCCACGTACTACTTAATGCCGGGGTGTCACTCCACGTACTACTTAATGCCGGGGTGTTCCTCCATGTACTACTTGATGCTGGGGTGTTATACTGCTTGTACTACTTGATGCCGGGGTGTTCCTCCACGTACTACTTGATGCCGGGGTGTTCCTCCACGTACTACTTGATGCCGGGGTGTTCCTCCACGTACTACTTGATGCCGGGGTGTTCCTCCACGTACTACTTGATGTCGGGGTTTTACTCCATGTACTACTTAATGCCAGGGTGTTACTGCTTGTACCAATTAAAGCCAGGGTGTTACTGCTTGAAAACAGTCTCCTTTCATTAGAGCAAATTCAATTAGTGGAACCTAACTTTTGTCTACTATATATTTATGTTTCACATTTTATACAGCCTACTTTATATTTAATACTACCTTAAATGTACTATGAATGCATTACACCTTTTTTATGCTTATTGAGCTGTATTTTCCATGTCTGTCATATTGTTTTTATTCCTGTTTGTGGCACGTGGCTCAGGTCATAAATGAAAATGGTTCCTGATCCGTTCTCCTACTTAGTTAACGGACAAACACTGCCATGTTACACTGCCCCCCCCCCCCGATCTAGACCCAAAATATGGGCTTTCTCCCTCACTAGACAATTACCATTCAAAAAGGCTCCTACTTCACTATACACGCAAGGGCTGCTGAAACAAGTATCCTTTGGCCGCTCTTACTCATGCCATACTTAAAAAGCTACCAAGTTTTACCATGTTCTCCTCAAATCCATTCCTCACTGTATGTGCCTCCTCGAGGCCTAAGCAAACAATCTCATTTAAGACTCACCCATCAGGTCCAGTCCTCCAGAAACACATTCCTATTTAAGCATTTCATTTACAACCACAACTAGTTAAGCTTGGTCACCTGACTCCCAAGAACCTACGTGGACAGTGCCAAGCCCCTTCTGCTCTCAGAGGTTATTAGTACTGTGGACCTCTTCTCTACTTACATTACCTCTACTTCAAGCTCTACTGGTTCTTTCTGAAAGTTGCGTGGCTGTTGTCACCTATCTTGCCTCTCATTAGTCTCACTGCCCTCTTCTTAGACTTGTATACCTCTCCTGTTTAACAGGCCCCAAGAAGTTTGATTCTAATGCTGTGTTGCCTAATTTTGGCTTCCGTCAGACTGCTGACCTCTGGGATATTCCGTGCTCTCCACCTTTTCTGCTGGTCACTCAGCCTAATTAAGGACTTCTACTAACATTCAAACTTTTATGAAATGTATTTAGCGTTACACAGCATAACAATTACTATTAAATGTCACACTCCACTTATGCTTCTGTGTTTAACACGACAAACCGTTAACACACCGTTGTTTATCTTACTGATGTTTATTTGAAAGTGTCCTCTATAACTGTTACTGTGACATGGTTCAGTCAGACTAACGGATCATCATTTACCCTACAGTTCAGTATACTCAGAAGACTCCCCATGTTTTTACCATTTAACTGTTTTGACTAGTCATGCAGCTGCACTTACCGTCGAGTTAAGTCAGTTGTTACACTGTGTGCTGCACAAGTACAGAACACAGCAATCTTAGTGCACGCATCAATTACCCATCCCAAAGCTCATTGCCCCATCTCAAACAACATCAAAGCTTGTATCCCAAACACGCCATAAAAAAGCAATCCAGCTACATTACAAAGATGGATTTGTGGCAACTAGGTGTCAAATGAGCCATGATAAACAGCCTGGGCAATGAAGGAACTTGTCAGGAAAGCAGAGAAAGAAAGTACAGTGGCAACACACTGGCATAGCCCAACCACATGGGCTATGTACAGGAATGTTAAATACAACAGCTTCTGCTTTGAACTCAGGGAGCATGTGCATAACAAGGAGGGCATGTGCACTCTCACGGTAAATCGTGGATGTGTACAAGTGCACTCTCACGGTAAATCGTGGGTGTGTACAAGTGCACTCTCACGGTAAATCGTGGGTGTGTACAAGTGCACTCTCACGGTAAATCGTGGGTGTGTAAAAGTGCTCTCTTGTTGGAAATCTTAGCTGTGTGGAAGTGCACACTCCCTGCAAGTCAACACAGACTGTACTTACCTACGCAACAGAACTCCTCGAGATGTCAGCTGCAGGCCCCAGCTGACCCCTCCCATTCCCAAACAACCTACGTCTGAGGTGGTAAGCACTAGGATAGTATCACGTTAACTGGAAGACCCTACCACTATCAATGTCTTAACACCAACCCAGGCTGCAAATTTGGCAAACCGCAGTTTTCTACTTTAGTATTCAGAATATCAATGTAGTGATTAACATAAATCCATCCACATCCCAAAATAACAAACAAATAAGATATTCCATCCTACATGCGCTCTACATGTCACTTGAATCCTTCCTCATCTCGCACTACTGTAACACCCCCTCATCTTTAATATCTGCTGTCTCATTCACCTCAGAATCCACCTGACACACTCACAATCCAACTTCAGTCTACTCTTATGAGTTTACATCTTATCCTCAAAGTACGTCCGCTCGCATTTGATTCCGCATGCAGTCGTGTCTAAACTCCTCTTACCACCACACATTATGAGAAAGTTTTCCTTCAGTGACCCCCCCAACCGTATTTGTGGACTTCCTGTATATTGCTGCTCTACTGCCCCAACATCCGTGAGTCTTGGACTCATTCATCTAGGCAACACCCGAGCCATACCACTCCACACACCTGAGCCATGCCACTCCACACACCTGATACTATTCCACATAGAAGGGACATGCTTCCTGCCTGAGGTAACAACCACACTCAGGATATGTCATCCTCTAATCTAAGCAGTATATAGGATCACAGGAGATTACTAGGCTATCAATCCAGAGGTCATTTTAAGCCTAGCTGTTTCATCCCAATGTAATACCATAGAAATACTAGTCAATACTCAAGACTGCATTTAGTTATGACTGCCCATGTCCAGGAAGGTTGTGGGCTCTATCTATGGTAAGAATGTATGGTGCCTCATCCACTCGTCCACGTTCCCCTTGAACAGTGTCACAGAGGTGCTCTGTTTCACACGAATTAGTAGGCTGTTCCAAAGACGTAAAAGTTGCTGGCAGATCCTTCCAGCATGTCCTATTTAAGTTGCAGGCCATATTTACGTCCCTGGAATGGGTAGCCCTAGTCCTGTTTGATTTATGGATATGCAGCAAGTCATTAGGTTTGGGTCTTGGATTGCTCTGTAGGCCAGGCATAAGTCTCCCCCCTAATTGATGTATATGATATGGAGTATAGTGACAGGGAGTTTAGTTGGTCTGCGTAAGGCACATGCTGGAGCCCCTTGATCTTCTTTGTTAGAAACCTCTGAGGTCTCTCTAATTGGTGCAGGTGCTTAGTACGGTACATGCCAAACGGGATGTTATGCTCAATTATGGCCCACAAAAATGCCGAGTATGGGAAGGGGGTTAGGGTCATAATTTCTTTTACTCTCAAAATCAATGCCTTCACTAATAAGTCTGCTACTTAGAAAGCTTTCCTTACTTCAGTAGAAATACTTACAGGTCTTAACACTAACCCAGGCTGCAAACGGACAGCTTTATACACCATCGCAGCTTCCTACAAAAGAATATCACCAAACATTAAGTTAGTATTAAAACAGCAAAGCTAAACTGTAGTCACAGGACATCAGCACCCACATACAAAGCCCAGTAACATTAATATCCATCAAACTGTTGCGTCTGCATCTGAATATCCCATTTCCATGACCACACACACACACACACACACACACACACACACACACACACACACACACACACACACACACTGCTTGGAATGATGTATTAGTGCTGCTTGCGTGTAACCAGTAAAGGCGCAACACTGCTGTCTTATCCCTTTGTTTTTTTTTAAATAAAGTTTTCAATTCTTACTTTCCCAGCTCTTGAAATAAAAGATTTTCTTTGGAAGAATATTATTTCACATTACCCTCCCTCCCTGATCCGACTTCTTCCATACTAAAATTACAACCGCTTCTTGGCCTTGAGAGTCTAACAAAGCAGAAAGCACTCCAATCCAAGCTGAATTAGAGAACACACTAATAAAAACAGAAACCAGAGTCAAAGTTCCAGAAAGGCACTAAAAGTGAGAGATAAGAGCCCAGGTTTAAAAATATTAATCATGTTAAACCACAGCACTAAATAGGTCATTGTCAACCTTTCTAAATATCAGCACATTCTCAAAGTATACAACAC